>NC_060195.1:31594631-31682131 GCF_021184085.1 Oncorhynchus gorbuscha | reverse complement strand
GATTCACACAGACACACGCTATAGTACACACTCTACTGTGGGTGGGTGCGTGCATGCAAGTGTGTGAGATTTTCCCCAGATGCCTCTGTGACCTCGTGTTGCCAAGCACAACCATTCTTAGCGGAGGTCAGTGATTCAGTATGCTGTATCTCATCTTCATACAGATGTACTTGACCTCAGATGAAACAGAGAAAATAGCTCATATCCGCTCTGCGTTCATCTCTCAATCATGTTGTAACGCTCGTCGAGGGGTAAGAGAGATCGGACCAATGTGCAGCGTGGTAAGTGTCCATAACGACACTTTATTTTTTCGTGAACACTAAACTACAAAATAACAACGTGAATAACCGCAACAAACGAAACACTGACACGGAAAATAATCACCCACAACTCAAAAGTGAAACCAGGCTACCTAAGTATGGTTCTCAATCAGGGACAACCAGGCTACCTAAGTATGGTTCTCAATCAGGGACAACGATTGACCGCTGCCTCTGATTGAGAACCATACCAGGCCAAACACAGAAATCCCAAATCATAGAAAAAAGAACATAGACAACCCACCCAACTCACGCCCTGACCAAACTAACACAAAGACATAACAAAAGAACTAAGGTCAGAACGTGACACATGTCCATATGTATCCACCTCCAACTCAGCATTGATACAGCTCTGTACACAGAAAACACTACCTCGTATTGGGGTAATGCTGGAACGAGATACAGACTGTAACTGCACTGGCAAGGTTGAGTGTTAGTGAGTGTAGTGGTTTTGACTGGAACAGTCCTTGTTTCTTGTGGTAGTGCGTGTGTGTGTGTGTGTGTGTGCATGTGCGTGTGTGTGTGCATGCGCGTGCGTGTGCACGTGTGTGTGTGTATAATGGATGTGCAATGTTTAATGGAAGTCGACAGTGTTTGAAGCTGCAGTGCAGAGCCTGTCTGAGTTGGGGAGGTGTCTCTGAATATATGAGGCATTTCTCTTCCTTCGCTCACAACAGAAGAATCAGCAAGCAGAGTGTGTGTGTGTGTGCGTGTGTGTGAGAACATCCAGCACATTCTAGTAAAACTGACCTTGATCTGCTGCAAAGCCAAATCCATAGCAGCAAACACACACACACACACACACACACACACACACACACACACACACACACACACACACACACACACACACACACACACACACACACACACACACACACACACACACACACACACACACACACACACACACACACACACACACACACGCACACACACACACACACACACACACGCACACGCACACACACACACACTTTTTCTGTCAGCTTGCATTTTTTACTTGTGTCTGAATTTCTTCATCAGCAAGCGGTTCTGCAGCCAGATCAAAGGGCCGCCGTAAGTTCCGTGCTCATCACCGTGGATACTCAAGCTTGTCATCGTGGGCGTCTTTTTGTAGCTGTTCCCCACTCTCCTCCCCTCCTATCTTCTCTTCCTCACCTCTGCTGGTCTTCTAATTGGAGCTGTCAATCAAATACTAATGAGCCGCACCCCCCTGCCCTACACCCCCCTGCCCTACACCCCTCTGCCCTACACCCCTCCATGAACCAACCAAATATACCAACCATCCAACATCTGAAACTCCTCTCCTCTTCAATTCTCCTCTCCTCTCCTCTCCTCTCCTCTCCTCTCTCCTCTCCTCTCCTCTCCTCTCCTCTCCCTCCTCTCCTCTCCTCTCCTCTCCTCTCCTCTCCTCTCCTCTCCTCTCTCCTCTCCTCTCCTCTCCTCTCCTCTCTTTTCCTCTCCTCTCTTTTCCTCTCCTCTCCTCTCCTCTCTTTTCCTCTCCTCTCCTCTCCTCTCTTTTCCTCTCCTCTCCACTCCTCTCCTCTCCTCTCCTCTCCTCTCTTTTCCTCTCCTCTCTTTTCCTTTCCTATCCTCTCCTCTCCCCTCCTCCTCTCCTCTCCTCTCCTCTCCTCTCTTTTCCTCTCCTCTCCTCTCCTCTTCTCTCTTCCCTTCTCCTCCTGTACTCCCGAGGACATATGTATAAAAAAACATCTGTCAGTCAAAAACATCATTTTTGTAATAATATATCAGCTGTGGAAAGTTGGTGTACCATTTTGAATGCGTATTTATTTTTAAAGGTAAGTTTAAATGTTGAGTATATTTATCTAGAGTTGTGTGTATAAATGTGTATGTGTTCAGGTTGTTGGAAGCTCTGTGTGTGTGAGTTGGTGTCATACATAGCTAATAGGTAAGCAGGGTAGCAGATGATCAATGCGCTGAGGGCATTGGCGCTGTGAATGCCAGCGTTGTTAGATTCTTTTTACTGCCCTCCCCTTGACAATTTCTCAGTGGATCTGCCCAAACACGGCTCATAGGCATAGATTTTCTCTGCGAGGCCCCAATTTGGCCGATGGCAGGGGTCAATTTAGTCAATGCCCTTGACTTGTACACAGCCAATGGAGGTAAGAGGAGAGAGAACACCCCTCCCCTATTCCAAGATCCTCAACTAGATTCATCCGTGGAACGGTTTTCTCTGGAGCGGATGGTTAGGGGGCCGGAACATAATTACAAATCATTTGTAGACTGCACATTGACCGCAAGAATCTCAAACAGATATAACATTTGACTGAAATCATTTCAAATCTTGCTTACATTTGTATTTGGTCACATATATCTCCCTATTATGTTTGGAAATACATGAATTTGGAGCTGATTTGTTGGTGTTTTTACAGTCTTTTATGTCCAACTGTAAAAAATGTTATATAATATAACCCAGGTCCAAATGAAACCATCACCAGTTGGTGCTCTGCTCTATTCTTCCTGATTTCCACTCACAACTCTCGTTCTTTTCCCCAAACACATTGTCCTTATAGGCACAGGCAGAATTCAGCCACTTTATTAGAGGAACTTCTTGTTGGAAGGACTGACATTTAAATGAAGCTGTCGAGCTGCTTCTTACAGAGTGTGAGTGAATGTGCGGTGTGAGCAGGATTGTTGTTTAGTAGTGTTTGCAATGTGTATCTGTGTTGCGAGCGGTAATTCTGCTCTCGGATGCCGGCTTTGCGGCGTGACGCATCACATCCTTTGGAACAGGAAATCCATCACCCTGCCACCACGACCCCAGGGTCGCCACGGTGACCAGGTGGGCGGGGTCCTCACTGTCACACTTCTCCCCACAGACAGCCAATCTCTGGTTAGATTGATGGATGGTGGTGGAAAATCAGGGAACAGCTGGAGCCTGGCAGTTGGTGATTTACAGGCGAACAGAAAGAGGTTTGGGTTAGTTTATTATACAGGAGAGGGATTATTGGGAAACTGTAAACCTATGATTATTTTAATTTAATTCAAGCATCCTTATAAAACATGCAAGCTTGTGTGCACACACGCATACACTCCCAGACACGCACACACTCTCAATGCTAACAGACTCCCTAGCTGGTTTGTTTAATAAGGTCAGACTGCTCTCTGCCAGGGACACTCAGCATGAATACAGGATGAAAAGGAGATGGACAGAAATATAAAATGGTGAGAGAAGCTGAGAGTTACTGAGACGTGATATCCACCTAAATGAAAACGTCTCTTTGCCTCCCTTTCCCTTCGCTCTCTCTCTCTCTCTCTCTCTCTCTCTCTCTCTCTCTCTCTCTCTCTCTCTCTCTCTCTCTCTCTCTCTCTCTCTCTCTCTCTCTCTCTCTCTCTCTCTCTCTCTCTCTCTCTCTGTCTCTTGAAATAGATAAAGGAAAGTACAAAATATTACATTAACACAAGTTCCAACACAATAAAGTTCTCGTGATATCCACCTAAACTAAACTATTTTTTTTTATCTTGCACTCTCTCTCTCTCTCTCTCTCTCTTTCTCTCTCTCTTGCTCTCTCTTCAATTCAATTCAAGGGGCTTTATTGGCATGGGAAACATGTTAACATTGCCAAAGCAAGTGAGGTAGATAATATACAAAAGTGAAATAAACAATAAAAATTAACAGTAAACATTACACATACAGAAGTTTCAAAACAATAAAGACATTACAAATGTCATATTATATATATATATACAGAGAGAGAGAGAGAGAGAGAGAGAGAGTGTTGTAAGAATGTACAAATGGTTAAAGTACACAAGGGAAAATAAATAAGCATACATATGGGTTGTATTTACAATGGTGTTTGTTTTTGACTGATTGCCCTTTTCTTGTGGCATCAGGTCACAAATCTTGCTGCTGTGATGGCACGCTGTGGAATTTCACCCAGTAGATATGGGTGTTTATCAACATTGGATTTGTTTTCGAATTCTTTGTGGATCTGTGTAATCTGAGGGAAATATGTGTTTCTAATATGGTCATACATTGGGCAGGAGGTTAGGAAGTGCAGCTCAGTTTCCACCTCCTTTTTTGGGCAGTGAGCACATAGCCTGTCTTCTTTTGAGAGCCATGTCTGCCTACGGCGGCCTTTCTCAATAGCAAGGCTATGCTCACTGAGTCTGTACATAGTCAAAGCTTTCCTTAAGTTTGGGTCAGTCACAGTGGTCAGGTATTCTGCCACTGTGTACTCTCTGTTTAGCGCCAAATAGCATTCTAGTTTGCTCTGTTTTTTTGTTAAATTCTTTCCAATGTGTCAAGTAATTATCTTTTTGTTTTCTCATGATTTGGTTGGGTCTAATTGTGCTGGTGTCCTGGGGCTCTGTGGGGAGTGTGGGACAAACACCAAATTGACACTCTGCATGCAGAATTCTGCAAAAATATCTACCCTGTACAACGTAGAACACCAACTAATGCATGCAGAGCAGAATTAGGCCGATACCCACTAATTATACAAATCCAGAAAAGAGACTAGTTAAATAAATAAAGGTTCAATAAAAAAATAAAAAGGAAACAATTCCCAAACATTCCATAACAAAACCATCACATACAGAGAGATGAACCTGGTAAAGAGTCCCCTAAGCAAGCTGGTCCTGGGGCTCTGTTCACAAACACCAACACACCCCACAGAGCCCCAGGACCAGCTTGCTTAGGGGACTCTTCTACAGGTTCATCTCTCTGTAGGTGATGGCTTTGTTATGGAAGGTTTGGGAATTGTTTCCTTTTAGGTGGTTGTAGAATTTAACTGCTCTTTTCTGGATTTTGATAATTAGTGGCTATCGGCCTAATTCTGCTCTGCATGCATTATTTGGTGTTCTACGTTGTACATGGAGGATATTTTTGCAGAATTCTGCATGCAGAGTCTCAATTTGGTGTTTGTCCCATTTTGTGAAGTCTTGGTTGGTGAGCAGACCCCAGACCTCACAGCCATAAAGGGCAATCGGCTCTATGTATTTTTAGCCAGATCCTAATTGGTATGTTGAAATGTATGTTCCTTTTGATGGCATAGAATGCCCTTCTTGCCTTGTCTCTCAGATTGTTCACAGCTTTGTGGAAGTTACCTGTGGCGCAGATGTTTAGGCCAAGGTATGTATAGTTTTTTGTGTGCTCTAGGGCAACAGTGTCTAGATGGAATTTGTATTTGTGGTCCTGGCGACTGGACCTTTTTTTGGAACACCATTATTTTGGTCTTACTGAGATTTACTGTCAGGGCCCAGGTCTGACAGAATCTGTGCAGAAGATCTAGGTGCTGCTGTAGGCCATCCTTGGTTGGGGACAGAAGCACCAGATCATCAGCAAACAGCAGACATTTGACTTCGGATTCTAGTAAGGTGAGGCCTGGTGCTGCAGACTTTTCTAGTGCCCGCGCCAATTCGTTGATATATATATTGAAGAGGGTTGGGCTTAAGCTGCATCCCTGTCTCACCCCATGACCCTGTGTGAATAAATGTGTGTGTTTTTTGCCAATTTTAACTTCACACTTGTTGTTTGTGTACATGGATTTTATAATGTCGTATGTTTTACCCCCAACATCACATTCCATCAATTTGTATAGCAGACCCTCATGCCAAATTGAGTCGAGGCTTTTTTGAAATCAACAAAGCATGAGAAGACTTTGCCTTTGTTTTGGTTTGTTTGGTTGTCAATTAGGGTGTGTAGGTTGAATACATGGTCTGTTGTACGGTAATTTGCTCAGTACATTGTTTTCATTGAGGAAATGTACGAGTCTGCTGTTAATAATAATGCAGAGGATTTTCCCAAGGTTACTGTTGACGCATATTCCACGGTAGTTATTGGGGTTAAATTTGTCTCCACTTTTGTGGATTGGAGTGATCAGTCCTTGGTACCAAATATTGGGGAAGATGCCAGAGCTAAGGATGATGTTGAAGAGTTTTAGTATAGCCAATTCCAATTTGTTGTCTGTATATTTGATCATTTCAATGAGGATACCATCAACACCACAGGCCTTTTTGGGTTGGAGGGTTTATTTTGTCCTGTAACTCATTCAAGGTAATTGGAGAATCCAGTGGGTTCTGGTAGTCTTTAATAGTTGATTCTAAGATTTGTATTTGATCATGTATATGTTTTTGCTCTTTACTCTTTGTTATAGAGCCAAACAGATTGGAGAAGGGGCTTACCCATACATCTCCATTTTGGATAGATAATTCTTCGTGTTGTTGTTTGTTTAGTGTTTTCCAATTTTCCCAGAAGTGGTTAGAGTCTATGGATTCTTCCTCTCTCTCTCTCTCTCTCTCTCTCTCTCTCTCTCTCTCTCTCTCTCTCTCTCTCTCTCTCTCTCTCTCTCTCTCTCTCTCTCTCTCTCTCTCTCTACTCTGGCTCAAACATATTCTTGAGTAGACTTAGATGGCCTAGTTTATGGTACGGCAATGATGAGGTAGAGGTAAAGTTAGACTAATTGCTCACTCCCTGAGTCTTGGCCGGGATGCTTCGGTTCGATCCTTTACAGTCAATGTGCTAGTCTGAGAATCCGTCCATGGTAAATGACAAAGACTTAACACACACGCACGCACACCCCAGGGCTTATCTGTGCCTGTGGGTGTCTATTTTCTGCCCTGCTGACTTTCTCAAGGCTGTTTGTGAAATCACAGTTTTCATTTTAGAAATCTTGTTTGATCTCGGAAAATCTGACGCTCTCTGGCCCTCTCATCTTTGATTGGTCAGATCTCTCTGCTGATACACACTCTTAAGCCTGGTTCCCACGAGAACACTTAACGAGGTGGCAGACGTACTTGACAAGAACTCATTCCATCGATTACCCCCCCCCCCGCCCCTCATCCTCCCTTCTTTAAGTGTCTCAGAGAGCTGAGACAGGGCAGACTGGCTGACCTGCTGTGCTGCCATCTGATCCGTGTGTGTGTGTGTTTGGAGAGGGGATGAGAGGATAGGCGTGGAGAGGAGAGAAGTGGAGAGGAGATGAGAGGATAGGCATGGAGATGAGAGAAGTGGAGAGGAGATGAGAGGATAGGCGTGGAGATGAGAGAAGTGGAGAGGAGATGAGAGGATAGGCGTGGAGATGAGAGGATAGGCATGGAGATGAGAGGATAGGCATGGAGAGAAGTGGAGAGGAGATGAGAGGATAGGCGTGGAGATGAGAGGATAGGCATGGAGAGAATTGGAGAGGAGATGAGAGGATAGGCGTGGAGATGATAGGATAGGCATGGAGATGAGAGGATAGGCATGGAGAGAAGTGGAGAGGAGATGAGAGGATAGGCATGGAGATGAGAGGATAGGAATGGAGAGAAGTGGAGAGGAGATGAGAGGATAGGCATGGAGATGAGAGGATAGGCATGGAGAGAAGTGGAGAGGAGATGAGAGGATAGGCATGGAGATGAGAGGATAGGCATGGAGAGAAGTGGAGAGGAGATGAGAGGATAGGCGTGGAGATGAGAGGATAGGCGTGGAGAGAAGTGGAGAGGAGATGAGAGGATAGGCATGGAGAGAAGTGGATAGGAGATGAGAGGATAGGCATGGAGATGAGAGGATAGGCATGGAGAGAAGTGGAGAGGAGATGAGAGGATAGGTGTGGAGATGAGAGGATAGGCGTGGAGATGAGAGGATAGGCATGGAGATGAGAGGATAGGCATGGAGAGAAGTGGAGAGGAGATGAGAGGATAGGCATGGAGAGAAGTGGAGAGGAGATGAGAGGATAGGCATGGAGATGAGAGGATAGGCATGGAGAGAAGTGAGGAGGAGATGAGAGGATAGGCGTTGAGAGAAGTGGAGAGGAGATGAGAGGATAGGCGTGGAGAGGAGAGTATAGGCATGGAGAGAAGTGGAGAGGAGATGAGAGGATAGGCATGGAGAGAAGTGGAGAGGAGATGAGAGGATAGGCGTGGAGATGAGAGGATAGGTGTGGAGATGAGAGGATAGGCATGGAGATGAGAGGATAGGCATGGAGAGAAGTGGAGAGGAGATGAGAGGATAGGCATGGAGATGAGAGGATAGGCATGGAGAGAATTGGAGAGGAGATGAGAGGATAGGCGTGGAGATGATAGGATAGGCATGGAGATGAGAGGATAGGCATGGAGAGAAGTGGAGAGGAGATGAGAGGATAGGCATGGAGATGAGAGGATAGGAATGGAGAGAAGTGGAGAGGAGATGAGAGGATAGGCATGGAGATGAGAGGATAGGCATGGAGAGAAGTGGAGAGGAGATGAGAGGATAGGCATGGAGATGAGAGGATAGGCATGGAGAGAAGTGGAGAGGAGATGAGAGGATAGGCATGGAGATGAGAGGATAGGCACGGAGAGAAGTGGAGAGGAGATGAGAGGATAGGCATGGAGAGAAGTGGAGAGGAGATGAGAGGATAGGCATGGAGAGAAGTGGAGAGGAGATGAGAGGATAGGCATGGAGATGAGAAGATAGGCATGGAGAGAAGTGGAGAGGAGATGAGAGGAGAGCCACTGTGATGCAGAGCTGCATGACAGTGTCTCTGAATCTCTTGGAACTCCTTGCCTAAAATAAAGGCCCACAGAGTATCACTGTCACCTCTGTTTGTGTTTGTGTGTATTTCTCTGGCTTTGGGCTACTCTGTACTGTTCCTCTTTCTCTACTCCATACAAACTAGTGTACCCTACAGTATAAGAAGTGTGTGTGTTCATTATGCGTGTATACTATACTATAGTATATACAGTACAGCCACGTCACCCATGAATAAAATCAGTATTTGATATCCATCCATGTCTGAGATTGTCAGGAGATGATGTGGGAACCGGCCACTAGGGGCAACAGTGAGCACTGTTACCTTCAATAGGTCTAAGCACCTGCCTCTCATTCCAAAGGTTGTGGTTCGAATCCAGCGATAAAAAGTAGATTTATATATTTTGGTTTTAAGCCTATACCAAACATTAACCCGTACCTTAACCAATCTGAGCTAATGCCTGAACTTAACTTTAAACACTTTGAAATTGAACGTTTGCAACAACTTCGAAATGTAACGTTTGAGAAACACGGATGAACGTCTAATTCTGATGTGAGACTGAGAGCTGGTTGTTATATATGCTTCTTCTGATGTAGGAAGGCTGATCAATGCAAGTCCATCGCTGCTGGTGGTCCTTTCTGCTCCTCTGCTCTTACACTGTGTGCATGTGTGTGTACGTGTGTATGTGCATGTGTGTGTACGTGTGTATGTGCATGTGCAGTATACAGAATGTTTTCTGAGCTGTAATATTGTGTCTAACAGTTATTTTTTCTCTCTCTTTCATGTCTTCTCTGTCCCCATTTCATTGATGCTTCACAGGTAAGTCATGGCTTTTTAACCAACTTTATCACCTTTAAAAAAATCCACTACACTACACCACACTACACTACCCTACACTACACTACCATACACTACACAACACCACAATACCCTACACTACACTATCCTACCCTACACTACACCACACTACACCACACTACACTACCCTACACTACACCACACCGCACTACACTACGCCACACTACACTACACTACACCACATTACACTACACCACACTACACTACCCTACACTACACTACCCTACCCAAACCTACCCTATCCTACTCTACACTACACTACACTACACTACACTACACTACACTACACTACACTACACTACACTACACTACACTACACTACACTACACTACACTACACTACACTACACTGCACTGCACCACACTACAATACCCTACCTTATAATACACTACACTATTGTTGAATTTATTATGGATTTATTATGTCATACCCTATGCTACACTACCCTATACTACACCACACTACAGTACACTATCCTACACTACACTAAACTACACTACACCACACTACAGTACACTATCCTACACTAAACTACACCACACCACACTATCATACTCTACCCTACCCTACACCACACTACACTACACTACCCTGCGCTACACTATCATACACTATACTTCGCTACCCTACACTACCCTCCCTTACACTACACTACACTACGCTAGACTACCCTAGACTATCCTCCCCTACACTACCCTATACTACCTTCCCCTTTACACTACAATACCATACACTACAGCATCCTACACTACACTACCCTCCACTACACTACCATACACTACAGTATCCTACACTACACTACCCTCCACTACACTACAATACCATACACTACAGTATCCTACACTACACTACCCTCCACTACACTACAATACCATACACTACAGTATCCTACACTACACTACCCTCCACTACACTACAATACCATACACTACAGTATCCTACACTACACTACCCTCCACTACACTACAATACCATACACTACAGCATCCTACACTACACTACCCTCCACTACACTACAATACCATACACTACAGTATCCTACACTACACTACCCTCCACTACACTACAATACCATACACTACAGTATCCTACACTACTCTCCACTACACTACGATACCATACACTACAGTATCCTACTCTACACTATGTATCCATCCCTACACTACAATACCATACACAATACCATACACTACACTACCCTACACTACCCTCCATACACTACCCTACACTACCCTCCATACACTACCCTGCACTACCCTCCACTACACTACAATACCAAACACTACACTACCCTATTCTACACTATGTATCTATCCAGTCGTCTGAACACAGTGTTGGCTGGACGTTATCTGATTATAGATGGGGTGATAATGAGGTTATGGTTCCAGGCTCGTGCTCTGCTTCATGTTCCTGCATTCTAAGAATAACTAGCTACATAGCTGTTCTGTAAATATGGAACAGGCCCTTTCCTCTCGGGGGGGACAAGGCTCGGCTGGATAATGGGTTTCCTGTGTCTTCTGTGACCGTGTCGTCACACAAGCTATCATAGAGAGAGAGAGAGAGAGATAGGGTGGAGGGGGAGAGAGGCGAGAGAGAGGCGGGGGAGAGAGAGAGATTAAATTGAATTGAGAGAGAGGGGAGGGGTAGAGGGGGGGAGTAGAACAGATGAAGTCTATGATGAGTGCTACATTGTCCTAACATTAAATAATGTTGTAAACATAAATATTCCAGGAGAAAACACGAGTCAGTGAAGTACGAACAATACATTAGACGAACAATTGGACAACAATGGAGAAAACAAACTAATAAGCTAGGAAACTCTGAACCAAATAGAGTGAAGTAACTGCCAGAAATGGAAGAAAAGTTACATGAAGGAAGGCAAGAGGGAGGGCAATATATGATGTGGAGAGGTTGAATCGGTGACCTTGGGATGATTTATCAGTGAAAAACAGAACCAGAGAAACACCAACCCTGTATGTCCTCCTCGGGATGATGTTACACCCCCATTGTGTTATAAACAGGAGCAACAGGGCAGAGTTTTCTCCCTTCCCTTTGCAGAATCTAGTCCTTTCCTTCCTTCCCTCCCCGTCTCTCTTCCCTCTCTCCCTATTCACTCTCCTCTCTTCCCTCTCTCCCTATTCACTCTCCTCTCTTCCCTCTCTCCCTATTCACTCTCCTCTCTTCCCTCTCTCCCTATTCACTCTCCTCTCTTTCTCTCTTCCCTCTCTCCCTATTCACTCTCCTCTCTTCCCTCTCTCCCTATTCACTCTCCTCTCTTCCCTCTCTCCCTATTCACTCTCCTCTCTTCCCTCTCTCCCTATTCACTCTCCTCTCTTCCCTCTCTCCCTATTCACTCTTCTCTCTTTCTCTCTTCCCTCTCTCCCTATTCACTCTCCTCTCTTCCCTCTCTCTCTATTCACTCTCCTCTCTTCCCTCTCTCCCTATTCACTCTCCTCTCTTCCCTCTCTCCCTATTCACTCTCCTCTCTTTCTCTCTTCCCTCTCTCCCTATTCACTCTCCTCTCTTCCCTCTCTCCCTATTCACTCCTCTCTTCCCTCTCTCCCTATTCACTCTCCTCTCTTTCTCTCTTCCCTCTCTCCCTATTCACTCTCCTCTCTTCCCTCTCTCCCTATTCACTCTCCTCACTTCCCTCTCTCCCTATTCACACTCCTCTCTTTCTCTCTTCCCTCTCTCCCTATTCACTCTCCTCTCTTTCTCTCTTCCCTCTCTCTTCCCTCTCTCCCTATTCACTCTCATCTCTTCCCTCTTTGCATATTCACTCTCATCTCTTTCTCTCTTCTCTCTCTCTCTCTATTCACTCTCCTCTCTTTCTCTCTATTCCTCTCTCCTTATTCACTCTCCTCTCTTTCTCTCTATTCCTCTCTCCTTATTCACTCTCCTCTCTTTCTCTCTATTCCTCTCTCCCCATTCACTCTCCTCTCTTTCTCTCTAATCCTCTCTCCCTGTTCACTCTCCTCTCTTTCTCTCTTCCCTCTCTCCCTATTCACTCTCCTCTCTTTCTCTCTTCCCTCTCTCCCTATTCAGTCTCCTCTCTTTCTCTCTATTCCTCTCCCCCTATTCACTCTCCTCTCTTTCCTCTCTCCCTGTTCACTCTCCTCTCTTTCTCTCTCTTCCCTCTCTCCCTATTCACTCTCATCTCTTCCCTCTTTCCCTATTCACTCTCCTCTCTTTCTCTCTTCCCTCTCTCCCTATTCACTCTCCCCTCTTTCTCTCTCTTCCCTCTCTCCCTATTCACTCTCCTCTCTTCCCTCTCTCCCTATTCACTCTCCTCTCTTCCCTCTCTCCCTATTCACTCTCCTCTCTTCCCTCTCTCCCTATTCACTCTCCTCTCTTCCCTCTCTCCCTATTCACTCTCCTCTCTTCCCTCTCTCCCTATTCACTCTCCTCTCTTCCCTCTCTCCCTATTCACTCTCATCTCTTCCCTCTCTTCCTATTCACTCTCCTCTCTTCCCTCTCTCCCTATTCACTCTCCTCTCTTTCCTCTCTCCCTATTCACTCTCCTCCCTTCCCTCTCTCCCTATTCACTCTCCTCTCTTCCCTCTCTCCCTATTCACTCTCCTCTCTTCCCTCTCTCCCTATTCACTCTCCTCTCTTCCCTCTCTCCCTATTCACTCTCCTCTCTTTTTCTCTTCCCTCTCTCCCTATTCACTCTCCTCTCTTCCCTCTCTCCCTATTCACTCTCCTCACTTCCCTCTCTCCCTATTCACTCTCCTCTCTTTCTCTCTTCCCTCTCTCCCTATTCACTCTCCTCTCTTTCTCTCTTCCCTCTCTCCCTATTCACTCTCCTCTCTTTCTCTCTATTCCTCTCCCCCTATTCACTCTCCTCTCTTTCCTCTCTCCCTGTTCACTCTCCTCTCTTTCTCTCTCTTCCCTCTCTCCCTATTCACTCTCATCTCTTCCCTCTTTCCCTATTCACTCTCCTCTCTTTCTCTCTTCCCTCTCTCCCTATTCACTCTCCTCTCTTCCCTCTCTCCCTATTCACTCTCCTCTCTTCCCTCTCTCCCTATTCACTCTCCTCTCTTCCCTCTCTTCCTATTCACTCTCCTCTCTTCCCTCTCTCCCTATTCACTCTCCTCTCTTCCCTCTCTCCCTATTCACTCTCCTCCCTTCCCTCTCTCCCTATTCACTCTCCTCTCTTCCCTCTCTCCCTATTCACTCTCCTCTCTTCCCTCTCTCCCTATTCACTCTCCTCTCTTCCCTCTCTCCCTATTCACTCTCCTCTCTTTTTCTCTTCCCTCTCTCCCTATTCACTCTCCTCACTTCCCTCTCTCCCTATTCACTCTCCTCTCTTTCTCTCTTCCCTCTCTCCCTATTCACTCTCCTCTCTTTCTCTCTTCCCTCTCTCCCTATTCACTCTCCTCTCTTTCTCTCTATTCCTCTCCCCCTATTCACTCTCCTCTCTTTCCTCTCTCCCTGTTCACTCTCCTCTCTTTCTCTCTCTTCCCTCTCTCCCTATTCACTCTCATCTCTTCCCTCTTTCCCTATTCACTCTCCTCTCTTTCTCTCTTCCCTCTCTCCCTATTCACTCTCCCCTCTTTCTCTCTCTTCCTTCTCTCCCTATTCATTCTCCTCTCTTTCTCTCTATTCCTCTCTCCCCATTCACTCTCCTCTCTTTCTCTCTATTCCTCTCTCCCTGTTCACTCTCCTCTCTTTCACTCTTTCCTCTCTCCATATTCACTCTCCTCTCTTTCTCTCTTCCTTCTCTCTCTATCCAATATCCTCTCTTTCTCTATTCCTCTCTCCCTATTCCCTCTCCTCTCTTTCTCTCTTCCCTCTCTCCCTATTCCCTCTCCTCTCTTTCTCTATTCCTCTCTCCCCATTCACTCTCCTCTCTTTCTCTCTTTCCTCTCTCCCTATTCACTCTCCTCTGTTTCTCTCTTCCTTGTCTCCCTATTCCCTCTCGTGTCTTTCTCAATTCCTCTCTCCCTATTCACTCTCCTCTCTTTCTCTCTTTCCTCTCTCCCTATTCACTCTCCTCTGTTTCTCTCTTCCCTCTCTCCCTATTCCCTCTCCTCTCTTCCCTCTCTCCCTATTCACTCTCCTTTCTTCCCTCTCTCCCTATTCACTCTCCTCTCTTTCTCTCTTCCCTCCCTCCCTCCCTATTCACTCTCCTCTCTTTCTCTCTTCCCTCTCCCTATTCACTCTCCTCTCTTCCCTCTCTCCCTATTCACTCTCCTCTCTCCCCCTCTCCCTATTCACTCTCCTCTCTTCCCCCTCTCCCTATTCACTCTCCTCTCTTTCTCTCTTCCCTCTCTCCCTATTCACTCTCCTCTCTTCCCTCTCTCCCTATTCACTCTCC
Source organism: Oncorhynchus gorbuscha (assembly GCF_021184085.1). Taxonomy (NCBI): domain Eukaryota; kingdom Metazoa; phylum Chordata; class Actinopteri; order Salmoniformes; family Salmonidae; genus Oncorhynchus; species Oncorhynchus gorbuscha. Next base: position 31,667,183 of record NC_060195.1, on the reverse strand, counting down.
TCACTTCCCACTCTCCCTATTCACTCTCCTCTCTTTCTCTCTTCCCTCTCTCCCTATTCACTCTCCTCTCTTTCTCTATTCCCCCTCTCCCTATTCACTCTCCTCTCTTCCCTCTCTCCCTATTCACTCTCATCTCTTTCTCTCTATTCCTCTTTCCCTATTCACTCTCCTCTCTTCCCTCTCTCCCTATTCACTCTCCTCTCTTTCTCTCTTCCTTCTCTCCCTATTCACTCTCCTCTCTTTCTCTCTATTCCTCTCTCCCTGTTCACTCTCCTCTCTTCCCTCTCTCCCTATTCACTCTCCTCACTTCCCACTCTCCCTATTCACTCTCCTCTCTTTCTCTCTTCCCTCTCTCCCTATTCACTCTCCTCTCTTTCTCTATTCCCCCTCTCCCTATTCACTCTCCTCTCTTCCCTCTCTCCCTATTCACTCTCATCTCTTTCTCTCTATTCCTCTTTCCCTATTCACTCTCCTCTCTTCCCTCTCTCCCTATTCACTCTCCTCTCTTTCTCTCTTCCTTCTCTCCCTATTCACTCTCCTCTCTTTCTCTCTATTCCTCTCTCCCTGTTCACTCTCCTCTCTTCCCTCTCTCCCTATTCACTCTCCTCTCTTTCTCTCTATTCCTCTCTCCCTATTCACTCTCCTCTCTTTCCTCTCTCCCTGTTCACTCTCCTCTCTTCCCTCTCTCCCTATTCACTCTCCTCTCTTTCTCTCTATTCCTCTCTCCCTGTTCACTCTCCTCTCTTCCCTCTCTCCCTATTCACTCTCCTCTCTTTCTCTCTATTCCTCTCTCCCTATTCACTCTCCTCTCTTTCTCTCTATTCCTCTCTCCCTGTTCACTCTCCTCTCTTCCCTCTCTACCTATTCACTCTCCTCTCTTTCTCTCTTCCCTCTCCCTATTCACTCTCCTCACTTTCTCTCTTCCCTCTCCCTATTCACTCTCCTCACTTTCTCTCTATTCCTCTCTCCCTATTCACTCTCCTCTCTTCCCTCTATCCCTATTCACTCTCCTCTTTTCCCTCTCTCCCTATTCACTCTCCTCTCTTCCCTCTCTCCCTATTCACTCTCCTCTCTTCCCTCTCTCCCTATTCACTCTCCTCTCTTCCCTCTATTACTCTCTCCCTATTCACTCTCCTCTCTTCCCTCTCTCCCTATTCACTCTCCTCTCTTTCTATCTTTCCTCTCTCCCTATTCACTCTCCTCTGTTTCTCTCTTCCCTCTCTCCATATTCCCTCTCCTCTCTTTCTCTATTCCTCTCTCCCTATTCACTCTCCTCTCTTTCTCTATTCCTCTCTCCCTATTCACTCTCCTCTCTTTCTCTATTCCGCTCTCCCTATTCACTCTCCTCTGTTTCTCTCTTCCCTCTCTCCCTATTCACTCTCCTCTCTTTCTCTCTTTCCTCTCTCCCTATTCACTATCCTCTCTTTCTCTCTTCCTCTCTCCCTATTCACTCTCCTCTCTTTCTCTCTTCCCTCTCTCCCTGTTCACTCTCCTCTCTTTCTCTCTATTACTCTCTCCCTATTCACTCTCCTCTCTTTCTCTCTATTCCTCTCTCCCTATTCACTCTCCTCTCTCTCCCCCAACTCTCTGTCTTCTCCCTCTCCATTGCCTTTCTCCTCCCCTCCCTCCCTCTCTCTCTCTCTCTCTCTCTCTCTCTCTCTCTCTCTCTCTCTCTCTCTCTCTCTCTCTCTCTCTCTCTCTCGCTCTCTCTCTCTCTCTCTCTCTCTCTCTCTCTCTCTCTGTCCCATCTCTCCTCTCCCTCTTTCTATCTCTCTTCTCTCTCCCCCTTCTCTGTCTCTCGTGCCCTCTCCTTTATGAGAGGAGGGTAATGGAATTTGACTTCATGTCTGGGAAACCCAGTGTTAGAGCAGGATTTACTGCTAATAGACAAGGACAGAGTGTGACCTAAGCTGTGTGTGTGTTTGTGTGTGTCAGAGCACAAGGATGTGTGAGTGTGCCCGCTTAGACAAAGACAGCTAAGTGCTTTGGACATGTTGACCTATAATGAAAAGTATACAAGATACCTTTACAAAACTCTAACCCTCACCCCAACCTTTACACATCATGGGGTGTTAACACACAGTCAGATCTGCACCCAGGTTATTTTGCCATGTCTGTCTGCGTCCACTCTGATGTATATTCTGGGAGCTAATTGGGTACAAAGTTATTATTGGGATTGTTCCCCTGCCTCTCACACAAGGCACTGCATCTCAGTGCAAGAGGCGTCACTAAAGTCTTCGAAAGCCAAGTTAATAAACAGATCACTGATCATTTAAAATCCCACCGTACCTTCTCCGCTGTGCAATCCGGTTTCCGAGCTGGTCACGGGTGCACCTCAGCCACACTCCAGTTACTAAACGATATCATAACCTCCATTGATAAAAGATTGCACTGTGCAGCCGTCTTCATCGACCTGGCCAAGGCTTTCGACTCTGTCAATCACCGTATTCTTATCGGCAGACTCAACAGCCTTTGTTTCTCAAATGACTTCCTCGCGTGGTTCACCAACTACTTCTCAGACAGAGTTTCACTGTGTCAAATCGGAGGGCCTGTTGTCCGGACCTCTGGCAGTCTCTATGGGGGTGCCACAGGGTTCAATTCTCGGGCCAACTCTTTTCTCTGAAAATATCAACGATGTCGCACTTGCTGCGGGTGATTCCCTGATCCACCTCTACACAGACAACACCATTCTGTATACATCTGGCCCTTCTTTGGACACTGTGTTAACAAATCTCCAAATGAGATTCAATGCCATACAACACTCCTTCCGTGGCCTCCAAGTGCTCTTAAATGCTAGTAAAACTAAATGCATGCTCTTCAACCGTTCGCTGCCCGCACCCGCCCGACTAGCATCACTACTCTGGACGGTTTTGACTTGTTGAATATGTTTACATTTACATTTACATTTAAGTCATTTAGCAGACGCTCTTATCCAGAGCGACTTACAAATTGGTGCATTCACCTTATGACATCCAGTGGAACAGCCACTTTACAATAGTGCATCTAAATATTTTAAGGGGGGGGGGTGAGAAGGATTACTTTATCCTATCCTAAGTATTCCTTAAAGAGGTGGGGTTTCAGGTGTCTCCGGAAGGTGGTGATTGACTCCGCTGTCCTGGCGTCGTGAGGGAGTTTGTTCCACCATTGGGGAGCCAGAGCAGCGAACAGTTTTGACTGGGCTGAGCGGGAACTGTACTTCCTCAGTGGTAGGGAGACGAGCAGGCCAGAGGTGGATGAACGCAGTGCCCTTGTTGACAACTACAAATACCTAGGTGTCTGTCTAGACTGTAAACTCTCCTTTCAGACTCATATTAAACATCTCCAATCCAAAACTAAATCGAGAATCAGCTTCCTATTCCGCAACAATGCCTCCTTCACTCACGTCGCCAAACATACCCTAGTAAAACTGACTATCCTAGCGATCCTCGACTTTGGCGAAGTCATTTACAAAATAGCCTCCAACACTCTACTCAGCAAACTGGATGCAGTCTATCACAGTGCCATCCGTTTTGTCACCAAAGCCCCATATACCACCCACCACTGGGACCTGTATGCTCTAGTCGGCTGGCCCTCGCTAAATATTTGTCGCCAGACCCACTGGCTCCAGGTCATCTATAAGTCTTTGCTAGGCAAATCTCCGCCTTATCTCTGCTCTCTGGCCACGATAACACCCACCCGTATCACGCGCTCCAGCAGGTATATCTCACTGGTCATCTCCAAAGCCAACACCTGCTTTGGCCACCTTCCAGTTCTCTGCTGCCAATGACTGGAACGAATTGCAAAAATCGCTGAAGCTGGAGACTTATATTTCCCTCACTAACTTTAAACATCAGCTATCCGAGCAGCTAACCGATCGCTGCAGCTGTACGTAGTCCATCTGTAAATAGCCCACCAAATCTACCTACCTCATCCCCATATTGTTTTTATCTACTTTTCTGCTCTTTTGCACACCAGTACTTCTACTTGCACATCATCATCTGGACTATCAGTCCAGTGTTCATCTGCTAAATTGTAATTACTTCGCTACTATGGCCTATTTATTGCCTTACCTCCTCAGGCCATTTGCACACACTGTATATAGACTTTCTTTTTTGTTCTATTGTGTCATTGACTGTACACTTGTTTATTACATGTTTAACTCTGTTGTTTGTGTCACACTGCTTTGCTTGATCTTGGCCAGGTCACAGTTGTAAATGAGAACTTGTTCTCGACTAGCCTACCTGGTTAAATAAAGGTGAAATAAAAAAAACAAAATAAAATTGAACACAGGATCAGGTTATGTTAGCCCCAACTATAGAATCTCTTTGTTCTCTCTGCTCCTACTGTCTTCCCCTCTGTTGTGACGCCCATAGTCCCCAACGCTGCAGACGCTGTTTGCTGCAGTACAGAGACACAGACGTTATTTCTGAACGGCTGTGTAATTGCATTAGAGGACTTATCACAGGCTGTTGAGGTCAGCCCAGTCCAGCGTTAAGGAGGCTCTCTGGTACTTTTTGTAGACTTTTCAGTCAGTAGTTCTGAAAGTAGCACTCACGAGCTAAAAGTGGTCCCGAAAACTGTGTACTACGTCACCTATGTGCAGATATGGGCACCACGTCATTACTCTCTCTCTCTCTCGCTCTACTGTGTGTGCATCTTAGCTAGCTGTCACTCAAATGGCGAGGGCCTGAATCTCATTGGCTGGAACTCGAATTGCTAGGGGGCTGGCCCACGTGGGGGAGAATTGATGGAAATGGCGCCGCACAGCTTCCAGTAAACAGTCGCTTACATTCTAGGGATTTTGTGGCTAATTGAGGTAAGACAGTCATTCTGCTCACAGATTCCGCATGTATGAACTACACATTGACACATCGATCACAAAGCAGGAGCTTTCGAAAAATACTTTGTGGTCCCCAGAGTTCCGGAGCATGTCTTTAAGATACAGTTCTATGCACACAGCACTCTCTCTCTGTCTCTCTTTTCTTTCTCTCTATTCTCTTTCTCCCAGGGGCCCGGACCTCCAGGGGACCCCCATTGATTTTGTTAGTGTCCTCTCTCGGCTGGAGACACCTCATGGTGTGTGTGTGTGTTTGCGTGTATGTTTCCCCTTATGTCTTTGCTAAAGCAGTGTGTCTGTTTGTGTGTGTTTGAGGTGTGTTTCTAGGTGGGGTGGTGTGGAGAGATACTCTAATCCCTCTTCATTCTGTTAGAGCTAGCTGTTATCAGCCTCCCTCTTCTCCGCACACCGCCCCCTCCACCACAACTAAACGCAAACACAATATTCAAACAGCTTAACTTGTAAGACTCCTCGCTTGTACCGGCGGGAAGGAGGGACAGAGAAAGGGACAGAGGGATGCAGAAAAGAATGGACGAAGAGAGGGACAGAGAGAGGGACAGAGGTATGCAGAAAAGAATGGACGAAGAGAGGGACAGAGAAAGGGACAGAGAGACGCAGGAAAAGAGCATTGGAGAGTGGGACAGATGGATGCAGAAAATAATGGACGAAGAGAGGGACAGAGAGATGCAGGGAAGGAGGGACAGAGAGAGGGACAGAGGGATGCAGAAAAGAATGGACGAAGAGAGGGACAGAGAGATGCAGGGAAGGAGGGACAGAGAGAGGGACAGAGGGATGCAGAAAAGAATGGACGAAGAGAGGGACAGAGAGATGCAGGGAAGGAGGGACGGTGGGATGGATGGCGAGAAAGATGAGAGGAATGGAGGGATGCAGAGAGGGATGAAAGGATGGAGAGGGATAGCCTCCAGGCTGTCCCTTACTAATGCTGTGTGTCGCTGTACTGTCCTACACTGTGTGGTGGATTGTGGTGGATTCCCGGTGTGCTTTAGTGGTTGTGTTGATCAGCAGAGAGGAGTTTTCTTGGCAGTGGTCGTTTGGAATAAATCCCTTCATACCCCTGTTCCTTATCTCTGATCATGTGTGAGATTTAAACGCTTTCTACAATTTTGGAAATGGCCAGTGCCAGTCCCTCTGTCTGTCTGTCTGTCTGTCTGTCTGTCTGTCTGTCTGTCTGTCTGTCTGTCTGTCTGTCTGTCTGTCTGTCTGTCTGTCTGTCTGTCTGTCTGTCTGTCTGTCTGTCTGTCTGTCTGTCTGTCTGTCTGTCTGTCTGTCTGTCAAATCAAATCAAATCAAATCAAATTTTATTTGTCACATACACATGGTTAGCAGATGTTAATGCGAGTGTAGCGAAATGCTTGTGCTTCTAGTTCCGACAATGCAGTGATAACCAACAAGTAATCTAACTAACAATTCCAAAACTACTGTCTTATACACAGTGTAAGGGGATAAGGAACATGTACATAAGGATATATGAATGAGTGATGGTACAGAGCAGCATACAGTAGATGGTATCGAGTACAGTATATACATATGAGATGAGTGTGTAGACAAAGTAAGCAAAGTGGCATAGTTAAAGTGGCTAGTGATACATGTATTACATAAGGATGCAGTCGATGATGTAGAGTACAGTATATACATATGCATATGCGATGAATAATGTAGGGTAAGTAACATTATATAAGGTAGCATTGTTTAAAGTGGCTAGTGATATATTTACATCATTTCCCATCAATTCCCATTATTAAAATGGCTGGAGTTGGGTCAGTGTCAATGACAGTGTGTTGGCAGCAGCCACTCAATGTTAGTGGTGGCTATTTAACAGTCTGATGGCCTTGAGATAGAAGCTGTTTTTCAGTCTCTCGGTCCCAGCTTTGATGCACCTGTACTGACCTCGCCTTCTGGATGATAGCGGGGTGAACAGGCAGTGGTTCGGGTGGTTGATGTCCTTGATGATCTTTATGGCCTTCCTGTAACAACGGGTGGTGTAGGTGTCCTGGAGGGCAGGTAGTTTGCCCCCGGTGATGCGTTGTGCAGTCCTCACTACCCTCTGGAGAGCCTTACGGTTGAGGGCGGAGCAGTTGCCGCACCAGGCGGTGATACAGCCCGCCAGGATGCTCTCGATTGTGCATCTGTAGAAGTTTGTGAGTGCTTTTGGTGACAAGCCGAATTTCTTCAGCCTCCTGAGGTTGAATAGGCGCTGCTGCGCCTTCTTCACGACGCTGTCAGTGTGAGTGGACCAATTCAGTTTGTCTGTGATGTGTATGCCGAGGAACTTAAAACTAGCTACCCTCTCCACTACTGTTCCATCGATGTGGATAGGGGGGTGTTCCCTCTGCTGTTTCCTGAAGTCCACAATCATCTCCTTAGTTTTGTTGACGTTGTCTGTCTGTCTGTCTGTCTGTCTGTCTGTCCGTCCGTCCGTCCGTCCGTCCGTCCGTCCGTCCGTCCGTCCGTCCGTCCGTCCGTCCGTCCGTCCGTCCGTCTGTGTACATCTCTCTCTTTCTCTCTCTCTTTCTCTCTCTCTTTCTCTCTCTCTTTCTCTCTCTCTTTCTCTCTCACTTTCTCTCTCTCTGAGGCAGTGTTGTTAGTGTCTGATAGTTTCCGTTTAGTGATTCTAGTGTTTATAGTGTCTCCCCTGTTTCCCATGTCTGCTGCACTGCTCCCAGGATGGCTGTGTTTTGGGGGGAGCCCGCAGCCGTGCCTTTGAAGATGAAGAGACAACACACAATGATGTTTTGACAGCACCATTTGTGTGTGTGTAGGGTGGCGGGGGGGCCTCCAGGGGCCCCCATTGATTTTTGTAAGTCATTCTCACTCAGATATCATATTAACATAGCATAAGTCATTGCAAAATGGGTAGAATTGCAGGAAATTAGCTTTAAAACGGCAAAGGAAGCTCTCTGTCTCATGGCAAAATGAGTGGAATTGCATGACATTTGTTATAAAATTGCAACTTTTTCTCTCAGTGTAGAATTTTTCTCTCCATCATAAAGATGGGGGCTAGTAAAGTGTTTAGCCGTGAGATAGGGGGCTCCCAACCAAATCAGGCTTAGGGCCCCCAAAAGGCTAGAGCTGGCCCTGTTTGTGTGTGTGTGTGTGTGTGTGTGTGTGTGTGGGTGACAGAGAGCTGAGAGTAGGGTTATAATTTCACTGAAGTGCTCTTGACAAAAGCACCAATCCATCTGCTGCTTTGCCTCTCAGGGTGACAGCACAAGCCCAGATGGCATCACACTGGAAGCACACACACACGCGCACACGCACACACATGCACATACACACACGCATCCACACATAAAGAGAAAGAAAATGATAACAATCGGTTGTCACCATGCTTCCCATGGGTTATAGACAGTTCCTGTTCATTCTACTGTCATCATTACACCCGTTCCCCCCTCACTCACCCTTCAGTTCACCCAACCCAACAACTATCTCACACCTGTCTCACCCCCACCATTGTAACTATCACTCTCCTCACCCCTCCCTCTCTCTCTCTACCCTGTGAACCTGCTGCCGTAATAACAGCTATTAAGCTCCAAAAACATGACTCTCTCTCTCTCTGACCACCGTACTCCCTCCACCTGGACTGTATTCGCCCTTAAGAGGTGATCCTGCATCACTGTCAAAGTCCCTCCAGAATAACATACAGTAGGATGAAAGACAAAAACCTTCTATTGTCATTCCATTCATAGCCCTGTTTAATATTGGCGTTTTGATTACCATTCCAGTCAGGTTTGATGACTATGAAGTGGGTTATGATGATCAGAACTGTTGTGAAGATGATGATGATGAGGATTGTGTCACAGACGAACATCGGTATTCGGGTCATTCTACACTAGAAATAAAGGGTTCCAAGAGGGTTCTCCGCTGTCCTCATAGGATAACCATTTTTGGTACCAGGGAGAACTCTCTGTGGAAAGGGTTCGACATGGAACCCAAAAGCATTCTACCTGGAACCAAAAAGGGTTCTTCAGAGGCTGCTCCTATGGGGACAGCCAAAGAACCATTTTAGGTTCTAGATAGCACCTTCGACTAAATAAAATATGAAAATGGTGTCTGTCTGCGTCTGTGTGTGTGTGTGTGTGTGTGTGTGTGTGTGTGTGTGTGTGTGTGTGTGTGTGTGTGTGTGTGTGTGTGTGTGTGTGTGTGTGTGTGTGTGTGTGTGTGTGTGTGTGTGTGTGTGTGTGTGTGTGTGTGTGTGCGTGCGTGCGTGGATTTGTATTGAAGCAAGAATTAATTAAATGGTTATGAGCTGTTCGTTAATTAGACAGGATGAGAGAGAGTGGAGGGGAAGTCATTTCACTGGCAACAAAATATCACAGACAATACATGTATTATCCAAGACACACACACACACACACACACACACACACACACACACACACACACACACACACACACACACACACACACACACACACACACACACACACACACACACACACACACACACACACACACACACACACACACACACACACACACACACACACACACACACACACACACACACACACACACACACACACACACACACACACACACACACACACACACACAATGTCATTACACTCCTGTTCCATTCATATAAACAGAAGTGTATTGGCCCATACAAGGCATTCATCATCCCAGCCCAAAATGCCAGAGTTTCTGTTTGTGCCTATTGACTCAGAGCAGGATAGATATGCCTGGAGTGAGCATCGATTCTTCTCCTACTCACCCACAAAGTTCCTAACGTTCATTTAACTGCAACCAGTCCTCTATTTAATAATATTAGTAAACGTTAGCTCTGTGTGTTCTCTGTGTTTCTCTGGAGGTACAGCATTGGGTTTTATTTCCTAGGCCTGCCCACCTTCCAGTACAGTCCAGCTGAGAGAGGAATAATATACACACACACACCTGCAGGCTAATTGGTTTAGCATTCACCGCATGGCACATTCTCTCTAATGTATTTACGTGCAATTTTTAATCTCACGCTTTGCATAATTAACCATCATACTCATTACCCAACTGCAGAGAGAGGGAGAGAGAGAGAGAGAGAGAGAGAGAGAGAGAGAGAGAGAGAGAGAGAGAGAGAGAGAGAGAGAGAGAGAGAGAGAGAGAGAGAGAGAACAGGTAGATGGACATAGCCACTGGTTGGTGAAGGCCTTTTTGGTATTTGGACTAGTCAGTTCCTCATCTACAGTAATGCTCTACCTTTCATAGTGATGTCCCTCATCCTCAACATCTCCTGCACACAGATTCCTCCACTGAGGTGCGACTACACTGTGATTGATAGTATTTATGTTGTATATACGTCTCTTGCACAGATTCCTCAAGCTTGCCCTATTGTCTCAACTGACGGTGATCACAGAGATACGACTGTAATGCAGATACAATGGCTGCCACAGTGACGAATGGGGAGAACAGCCCTTCCCTTCAGGGCAGAGAGGAGAACGCTCTGATGTGAGAAAAGGAGTACGTCGGGAAAAAGACAATGCACTCCCTTGCTTGTAAACACTTGGCGGCGTGTGCATCCTCAAATATCATCTTCCACAGAAAGCAATTAGAGAGGAATGGGAAAAAGCTGAAGAGAAAGCTGAGCAGATGCATTTGAGCTGGTGGTTGTGTGTTTATGTTATATTGCCAGTGTTTTTTCCCGGTAGGGAGTTTGGGGATTAAGACAAACTGCATAATGAAAGTAGATAGTAGATCTGGATTTTGATCTCTCCAAGAATTTGATAATAACTCTAAGTAACTTAACAGTTTCTCAGTGACTTGTCTCTAACATGGTACATAGGAATAAAGTTAATCTAATGACTATGGTAAATGCGCGTCGATGGTATATTCTGAGCGATTCCTAAAGCCCAGAGGCTGCTACGGCGTGGGTTGTGACTGAGGGCCTGGACCAAAACAAATCTGTTTCAGCTTAAGGGAATGTCAACAACAAGTCCCTAGTCCCCCTGAGTGTGTATCGGCATGGCGACAGTGAGAGAGGAGTGTGTGTCTGTGTGTGTGTGGGAGAATCTCAATGGCATACTCCTTGCATACTCTCCTCTCTCCTCGCCTCTTCTCAAAACTCATTGGACGAGAAGATGGACGAGAAACTTTCACATCCAATGGGTTTTGAGAATGAGCTGAGGCAAGGAGAGATGAGAGGGGAGGCGAGGAGAGATGAGAGGGGAGGCGAGGAGAGGTGAGAGGGGAGGCGAGGAGAGGAGAGATGAGAGGGGAGGCGAGGAGTCTGCCGTCGAGACTCCCCATAGAGAAGTGTTGGTAGTCACACACTTGTGGAGGGGCTCATGGAAGAAGTCCTTAGCAGATGCATCATGGTAGGTATGCATGATCTCTCTGGCCCTGTTTGAATACATTAACATTACTCTTTCCAAGTAATCACTGATTCATCACAACTGGATTGGTGTAACCACAGGTTTCATTGTATAGCTTTCACCTATCCAGTCACAAGAGATCAGCGCCGACATGCCTTTTTAACACGCAAGTATTCATGATACAAATATTCACACTGTGCTCCACGAGGGACTGTGATATGACATGTACTGGTTCACTGTAAGCTTTCTGATGGATGACTGGTTCCATTGATGATGTGTGTAATAGGGTTTTTTCTGCTGTGCAGCCGGAGTGGCTTGTTATGATGCGTGGAAATGGGGTCTTTTAGTGTGCCTCAGGGGTGTCTCATTTTGATGATGCGTGTAAATAGGGGCTTTACTGGTATGCAGCTGGGCTGTCTCCTTGTGATGATGCGTGGAAATAGGTTATTTTTATTGAACATCCTTGTCACGGAGCGCGTGTCTGTGACTTATAGACAATGACACAAACAAATGATTGGTTTGAGAAACAGTATTGTATATCTGCAATCAGTGTTGTAGTCCAGTCCGGTCTCCAGACCACATGAATGTCTTCGTCTTGTCTTGTGTCGGGTACATTCTTACTCGGTCTCGGAACCATGAGGACTCATCATTTCTTTCACGAGACGAGCCGAGACCAGCGGAGTAAAGAACTAACCAGCGACCATTCAGTCAGCCATCAAACCGCTCCGCCAGTCCAAATATCCACACTCCTTTCATGACAAATGAATATCTTATTGCCTATTGAAACCCGGGCTTCCTACTTTACACGTAATATTACTGTCCTTTCAGTGGTGTACCGCAGTCAAATATAATAGTTTTCACAAAGAAAAAGTCAAGTTTTTTGGGGGGCTAACTTTACAGAATAGAACCCTTTTGCTGACATCACAATGGAATGTGACTCCTGCCAGGGCCCTCGCCTCACGTCTGCGGGTGAAGCTAGGGCTCCCTTATCCAATCAGAGCACAGGGAGGCTATTGGGTTGGACCTATCCCCAGGGGTGCTCATTAGAGACCTGGTGGTATTTGTTTGTTCTGAGAGGGGGAGAGAGAGAGATGGGGGGGGAGAGGGGGGAGAGAGGAGGGGGAGAGAGGGGGAGAGAGGGGGAGAGAGAGGAGAGGGAGAGAGGGTAGTGGGTGCATTTTGTGGGAATGGTAGGGTTTGCAGAGACATTATGTATCCAATTATCTCTCTCTTTCTCTCCTTCCTTACCCCGTTCTCTCCTTCCTTACCCTGTTCTCTCCTTCCTTACCCCGTTCTCTTCTTCCTTATCCCGTTCTCTCCTTCCTTACCCCGTTCTCTCCTTCCTTACCCCGTTCTCTCCTTCCTTACCCCGTTCTCTCCTTCCCTTTGTTTCTCCCACTCAGCTGCATGGCTGTGAATCCAGATCAATAGATCAGTATGCCTGTCAGTGTTAGTGTGTGTCGCTGCGTGCATGCACATGTGTGTGTGTGTGGGTGTTGATTGCTTACTGGGCAGTCTCAGAGATCACCTCCATGGGACCTGTGAGGTTGTGGCTTTATAGGCTTATTACTGGGCTGCTGAGTTAGCAACTCAGTCATTTTACCACCAACCCCCCCACCCGCCCTGTCTCTTTTACCTCAGCCTCTGTTACCACATGCCTCATATGCACCAGTCTCTGTTACCACAGGCCTCTTATATACCAGTCTCTGTTACCACAGGCCTCTTATATACCAGTCTGTTACCACAGGCCTCTTATATATCAGTCACTGTTACCACAGGCCTCTTATATACCAGTCTCTGTTACAACAGGTCTCTTATATACCAGTCTCTGTTACCACAGGCCTCTTATATACCAGTCTCTGTTACGACAGGTCTCTTATATACCAGTCTGTTACCACAGGCCTCTTATATACCAGTCTGTTACCACAGGCCTCTTATATACCAGTCTGTTACCACAGGACTCTTATATACCCGTCTCTGTTACCACAGGCCTCTTATATACCAGTCTCTGTTACCACAGGCCTCTTATATACCAGTCTGTTACCACAGGCCTCTTATATACCAGTCTGTTACCACAGGACTCTTATATACCCGTCTCTGTTACCACAGGCCTCTTATATACCAGTCTCTGTTACCACAGGCGTCTTAAATACCAGTCTCTGTTACCACAGGCCTCTTATATACCAGTCTCTGTTACCACAGGCCTCATATATACCAGTCACTGTTACCACAGGCCTCTTATATACCAGTCTCTGTTACCACAGGCCTCTTATATACCAGTCTCTGTTACCACAGGCCTCTTAAATACCAGTCTCTGTTACCACAGGCCTCTTATATACCCATCTCTGTTACCACAGGCCTCATATATACCAGTCACTGTTACCACAGGCCTCTTATATACCAGCCACTGTTCCACGGGCCTCTTATATACCCGTCTCTGTTACCACAGTTATCTTATATACCATCCACTGTACCACGGGCCTCTCAAATACCAGTCTCTGTTACCACAGGCCTCATATATACCAGTCACTGTTACCACAGGCCTCTTATATACCAGCCACTGTACCACGGGCCGCTTATATACCCGTCTCTGTTACCACAGGCCTCTTATATACCAGTCTGTTACCACAGGCCTCTTATATACCAGTCTGTTATCACAGGCCTCTTATATACCAGTCTCTGTTACCACAGGACTCTTATATACCAGTCTCTGTTACAACAGGCCTCTTATATACCAGTCTCTGTTACAACAGGCCTCTTATATACCGGTCTCTGTTACAACAGGTCTCTTATATACCAGTCTGTTACAACAGGTCTCTTATATACCAGTCTGTTACCACAGGCCTCTTATATACCAGTCTCCGTTACAACAGGCCTCTTATATACCAGTCTGTTACCACAGGTCTCTTATATACCAGTCTGTTACCACAGGCCTCTTATATACCAGTCTCTGTTACAACAGGTCTCTTATATACCAGTCTGTTACCACAGGCCTCTTATATACCAGTCTCTGTTACAACAGGCCTCTTATATACCAGTCTGTTACCACAGGTCTCTTATATACCAGTCTGTTACCACAGGTCTCTTATATACCAGTCTGTTACCACAGGCCTCTTATATACCAGTCTCTGTTACAACAGGTCTCTTATATACCAGTCTGTTACCACAGGCCTCTTATATACCAGTCTGTTACCACAGGACTCTTATATACCCGTCTCTGTTACCACAGGCCTCTTATATACCAGTCTTTGTTACCACAGGCCTCTTATATACCAGTCTCTGTTACCACAGGCCTCTTATATACCAGTCACTGTTACCACAGGCCTCTTAGATACCAGTCTCTGTTACCACAGGTCTCTTATATACCAGCCACTGTTACCACAAGCCTCTTAGATACCAGTCACTGTTACCACAGGTATCTTATATACCAGCCACTGTTCCACGGGCCTCTTATATACCAGCCAACCCTCCACTAGCAACACCTTTAGTACCAACCTGTGTATTACCTGACCCTTCACTGCACAGCAGGCCTGGGGGTGGGGCAATTAGGAGCAAGGAACTAGGGGCTAGAACCCAGATGGGTTGTAGGCTTGCTGTTGGCTGTCGGGGCAGGGGATACTGGTGTGGTGACGAGTCTAGTGGCTGACATAGAGCTCTAACCACCTGAGCCATTGAAACCACTGGATCCATAGGATCAGACAAGATTAGCTGTTTGACTGGGAAGTCATGACTGTCCACCAGCACCCTGCTGTGTGCGGGATTAAAGGTCAGGGTTAGAGGACTAATAGACATGGCTTTAGTGGTAAGCCCTGTTGTGATCCTAAGAGATTGTACTGTAAGTCTAGTACGTGTCAGCTCAGCTGTAAAGGTTGAGCCTTGGTGTCGTGTACCAGAGAAAAAAGCACTTCTCAACCTTCTCGGCTGTACTGAATCCATTAGCTGACCTAAGATGTTGTCCCACTCTACCATTCTCTTCCTCTGTATTTACCTGTCTCTACCATCCTCTTTCTCACCTCTCTCATTACTCTCTTCTTCCTCTTCCCTTCCTCTCTTTCCCCTTCCATCTTCCTCCACCTCCTCCATCTCTCCTCATCCTCTTCTATTTCTGCCTCTCAATCTCTCTCCACCTTCTTCAACTCCCTCCTTCTCTCTCACGCTCCCAGCCCCAGCCTCAGCCTGAGTAAGCCTTTCATAGCGTCCTGTGGGATTGTGTGAAATGAGATCCCTTCTCACAGCTGCTGTGGGTGGCTGAGCAGTTTCAGTGCCGCAGCCCGACGCACGTGCGCACACTCGCATTTGTGTGTAGTCTTCGAGATATGTCTTTGATCAGGGGATGACACAGTGCCCTGTGTGAGCCATGCACATGCTATAGCGCCACATACGGAGAACCTACGCTGCTACTGTGTTTGATAGAGATACCTAATCTCCCTGCTACTGTGTTTGATAGAGATACCTAATCTCACTGCTACGGTGGCTGATGTTCTGTTGTAGAGACTGCCTTCAATGTCCTTAAACTCCTTGCCGTTTCATGTAGGTCGGCTGTGTTTGTATGCATATCTTCTCTTTCTTTTCTCTCTTCTCTTCTCTCCTCTTCTCTGTGTCTTCATGTTAATTGCCTTTCTTGCAGGCTGTGCGGGTGGCTGACTCTTGCACGCCCCAGCGGTAGAGAGAGAGAGAGAGCGAGAGAAGAAGAGAGAGCCTTGAGTCGTTTCTGTTGCTCAATCTTCCATTGCACAGCAAACAGGAATACAATCGCTGCTCTAACTGACACACATGCACACATGCACGCACGCACACACACGCACGCACACACACGCACACGCACACACACACACACACACACACACACACACACACACACACACACACACACACACACACACACACACACACACACACACACACACACACACACACACACACACACACACACACACACACACACACACACACACACACACACACACACACACACACACACACACACACACACACACACACACACACACTGACCACGTTTCCCTGGAAAATGTATATTTGCTTGTGTAAATAGCAGTGCACTGCTCGGATTGATTTTCTGTTGGCCTAGTAAGAAAAGCGTTACCTCTGTATCACACTCTTCCTCAGGAGCAGGGAGGAAGCAGAAGGGGGAGGATGGGAAGGAGTGAAGGAGGGGTGATTAGGGAGGTAAACAGAGCAAGAAGGGACAGCTCACTGACTACTTTCTCATCCTATCTTTACCTTCTGCCAGAATAAATCACACACTCAGACTCACTGTCCTGACATATTCATACTGTTGACTCACTCACTCAATTACACACACTGACTAATACTATCCTGGTCATCTGTAAACAATTACACACACTGACTAATACTATCCTGGTCATCTGTAAACAATTACACACACTGACTAATACTATCCTGGTCATCTGTAAACAATTACACACACTGACTAATACTATCCTGGTCATCTGTAAACAATTACACACACTGACTAATACTATCCTGGTCATCTGTAAACAATTACACACACTGACTAATACTATCCTGGTCATCTGTAAACAATTACACACACTGACTAATACTATCCTGGTCATCTGTAAACAATTACACACACTGACTAATACTATCCTGGTCATCTGTAAACAATTACACACACTGACTAATACTATCCTGGTCATCTGTAAACAATTACACACACTGACTAATACTATCCTGGTCATCTGTAAACAATTACACACACTGACTAATACTATCCTGGTCATCTGTAAACAATTACACACACTGACTAATACTATCCTGGTCATCTGTAAACAATTACACACACTGACTAATACTATCCTGGTCATCTGTAAACAATTACACACACTGACTAATACTATCCTGGTCATCTGTAAACAATTACACACACACACATAAACACACAGCTATAACTCACACAGAACGACTCACACAGAGAAACAAAGCAGACGCAACCAACTTCACATTAACTCAATTATACAGTGAAACTCAGTGACCCAGAGAGAAGAAGAGAGAAGCCCACACAGTTAATGGTAATTTCCATAGCAAACACAATGCATTCTGAAGAGTTTACAGAGAAAAGTTGGCAGCAGCCTGGAGTGGGTGTACTGTCTGCATTCATTTGTTTCTAATTTAGCACTGGTGAAAGCTGAGAGAGGAATAATATATACACATGCATACAGTAGGTACACACACACACACACACACACACACACACACACACACACACACACACACACACACACACACACACACACACACACACACACACACACACACACACACACACACACACACACACACACACACACACACACACACACACACACACACACACACACACACACACACACACACACACACACACACACGCCTTGCAGACAGACACATACTCATGCATTCATGCACGTAGGTACTCTCCCTCTCTCTCTCTCTTTCTCTATTTGTCTCTCTCTCGCACTCGCTCTCCATCACACTCTATCTATTTCACTCTCTCTTTCTCTATTCCTATCTCTCTCTCTCTACCTCTCTCTCTCTCTATTCGTCTCTCTCTCTTTCTCTATTTGTCTCTCTCTCGCACTCGCTCTCCATCACACTATCTATTTCACTCTCTCTTTCTCTATTCCTATCTCTCTCTCTCTACCTCTCTCTCTCTATTCGTCTCTCTCTCTTTCTCTATTTGTCTCTCTCTCGCACTCGCTCTCCATCACACTATCTATTTCACTCTCTCTTTCTCTATTCCTATCTCTCTCTCTCTACCTCTCTCTCTCTCTCTATTCGTCTCTCTCTCGCTTTATTTCTCTTTCTATATCTCCCTCTCTCTCTCTCTCTTTATTTGTCTATCATTTCAATTTCAATTCAAGAGGTTTATTGGCATGGGAGACATGTTTACATTGCCTAAGCAAGTGAAATAGATAATGAACAGTCAAAATGTACAGTAAACATTACACTTACAAATGTTCCAAAAGAATAAAGACATTACAAATGTCATATTATGTCTATATACAGTGTTGTCATGATGCGCAAATGGTTAAAGTACAAAAGGGAAAATAAATAAACATGAATATAGGTTGTATTTACATTTACATTTAAGTCATTTAGCAGACGCTCTTATCCAGAGCGACTTACAAATTGGTGCATTCACCTTATGACATCCAGTGGAACAGCCACTTTACAATAGTGCATCTAAATATTTTAAGGGGGGAGGGGGTGAGAAGGATTACTTTATCCTATCCTAAGTATTCCTTAAAGAGGTGGGGTTTCAGGTGTCTCCGGAAGGTGGTGATTGACTCCGCTGTCCTGGCGTCGTGAGGGAGTTTGTTCCACCATTTACAATGGTGTTTGTTCTTCACACCCTTTTCTTGTGGCAACAGGTCACAAATCTTGCTGCTGTGATGGCACACTGTGGAATTTCACCCAATAGATATGGGAGTTTATTAAAATGTAATTCGTTTTTGAATTCTTTGTGAGTCTGTGTAATCTGAGGGAAATATGTGTCTCTAATATGGTCATGCATTGGGCAGGAGGTTATGAAGGGCAGCTCAGTTTCCACCTCATTTTGTGGGCAGTGAGCACATAGCCTGTCCTCTCTTGAGAACAAGGTCTTTTTGGGTGGATCAGCTTTAATATTGCGGATAGATTGTTGCGTCCATCAATGTAATCATCTGCATCATTTCCAGTCCCCCATATATTTGGTGGGTAAATATATAGAAATATATATATACAGTTGTAGTCGGACATTTGCATACACTTAGGTTGGAGTCATTAAAACTCATTTTTCAACCACTTTACACATTTCTTGTTAAACAAACTATAGTGTTGGCAAGTCGGTTAGGACATCTACTTTGTGCATGACACAAGTCATTTTTCCAACAATTAAGTTTTCATACACTAAGTTGACTGTGCCTTTAAACAGCTTGGGAAATTCCAGAAAATTATGTCATGGCTTTAGAAGCTTCTGATAGGCTAATTGACATAATTTGAGTCAATTGGAGGTGTACCTGTGGATGTATTTCAAGGCCTACCTTCAAACTCAGTGCCTCTTTGCTTGACATCATGGGAAATCAAAAGAAATCAGCCAAGTCCTCAGAAAACAATTATAGACCTCCACATGTCTGGTTCATCCTTGGGAGCAATTTCCAAACACCTGAAGGTACCACGTTCATCTGTACAAACAATAGTACGCAAGTATAACCACCATGGGACCACACAGCCATCATACCGCTCAGGAAGGAGATGGGTTCTGTCTCCTAGAGATGAACGTACTGAACGTATCAATCCCAGAACAACAGCAAAGGACCTTGTGAAGATGCTGGAGGAAACAGGTACAGAAGTATCTATATCCACAGTAAAACGAGTCCTATATCGACATAACCTGAAAGGCTGCTCAGCAAGGAAGAAGCCACTGCTCCAAAACCGTCATAACAAAAGCCAGACTACGGTTTGCAACTGCACATGGGGACAAAGATCGTACTTTTTGGAGAAATGTCCTCTGGTCTGATGAAACACAATTGAACTGTTTGGTCATAATGACCATTGTTATGTTTGGAGGAAAAAGGGGGAGGCTTGCAAGTCGAAGAACACCGTCCCAACCGCGAAGCACGGGGGTGGCAGCATCATGTTGTGGGGGTGCTTTGCTGCAGGAGGGACTGGTGCATTTCACAAAATAGATGGCTTCATAAGTAAGGAAAATTAAGTGGATATATTGAAGCAACATCTCAAGACATCAGTCAGGAAGTTAAAGCTTGGTCGCAAATGGGTCTTTCAAATGGACAATGACCCCAAGCATACTTCCAAAGTTGTGGCAAAATGGCTTAAGGACAACAAAGTCAAGGTATTGGAGTGGCCATCACAAATCCCTGACCTCAATCTAATAGAACATTTGTGGGCAGAACTGAAAAAGTGTGTGCGAGCAAGGAGGCCTACAAACCTGACTCAGTTACACCAGCTCTGTCAGGTGGAATGGGCTAAAATTCATCCAACTTATTGTGGGAAGCTTGTGGGATGGCTTCCCGAAATATTTGACCCAAGTTAAACAATTTAAAGGCAATGCTACCAGATACTGACTGAGTGTATGTAAACTTCTGACCAACTGAGAATGTGATGAAAGAAATACAAGCTGAAATAAATCATTCTCTCTACTATTATTCTGACATTTCACATTCTTAAAATAAAGTGGTAATCCTAACTGACCTAAAACGGAATATTTACTAGGATTAAATTAAAATGAACTCTTAGGCTTATACCTTCAGTTTATACATACTATTTTACCTTTATTTAACTAGGCAAGTCAGTTAAGAACAAATTCTTATTTGCAATGATGGCCTAGGAACAGTGGGTTAACTGCCTTGTTCAGGGGCAGAACAGATTTTTACCTTGTCAGCTCAGGTATTCGATCTTGCAACCTTGCTATTCCAACGCTCTAACCACTAGGCTAACTTCCATCCCACCTTTTACAGACACAATCTATTTTACAATACTTGTATTGCTTGTTTGTAGTCCTTCCTCTATTTCTGATGTCCGTTCAATTTGATTTCTATTTGTAACTGTGCTATTTCACAAAAGTTCTGAACCTTTATACATTTGACAGATTTATCTTTTACATGTGTTATCTTGTTGTTATTAGTCCCTCCCTCCAGCTCCATTCAACCTCTCCCATCTATCTCTCAACATCATCCATTTTGGATTTCTATTTGCCATATATTTTTCAACTGTGCTGTGATGCTTCACAAAAGTACTGAACCTTTCTGTTCTCATTGTTCCTACAGATTGTAAATTAAGGATAAATATATTTGCTATAATAATAATTATATTATTGATCGATTGACTATGACTTTTCAGATCACCCAGTATTGCTGTCTGCAGTGTGATTTCAAGGTAAATGTTGCAATTCTTCAGCCGTTCCTGGACCTGTGACCAAAAACGAGCTACCTATGGACAGTAACAAAATAAATGATCTAATGACTCTGCCTCCTCACAGTAAAATCTGCAGAGCTGGAAGATTGTATCCCTCATATATGTATAACATTATATTGGTTGCAAGAATTTTGTATAATCATTTAAATTGAACATTTCAAATCGGTCATTGTTTTGCGTGTCAATTCATAAACCACGTGCCATGGATTCGGTATGGGACTATTTTGCAATTGATATGGCACAGCTGTCAATTTGTTGGTCCTTAAATGAAACTGGTATATATTTTTTTTCTCACAATTTTCTTGAACCATTTTTGGTCTTTAATACAGGGCCAACCGACAGACAAGTTCCTTACTTTTCCCCCTTCTACTTGCATCTTCCATTTTTGTGGTAATGCTGCAATTAGTTGGTTGTAATTTTGGGTAGAGCAGACATTACTACATGTCTGTGCTAGCTGCATGTGTGACATAACTCCACCAGTCCTATTTATCAAATCAAATCAAAGTTTATTTGTCACGTGCGCCGAATACAACAGTGAAATGCTTACTTACAGGCTCTAACCAATGGTGCGGAAAAAAAGTATGTGTGTGTGTGAAGGTAAGTAAAGAAATAAAACAACAGTACAAAGACATTTGAAAAAAGAGTAGCAAGGCTGTATACAGACACCGGTTAGTCAGGCTTATTGAGGTAGTATGTACATGTAGGTATCATTAAAGTGACTAAGCATATTTGATGATCTTAGAGTAGCAGAAGCGTAAAAAGAGGGGTTGGCGGGTGGTGGGACACAATGATGATACAATTTACAAAGATTATACCTTTTTTTAAATGTTATCGAGAAATATGGGGTTTTATCAATTAGTATATTTGAGTTTATTAGTATATTTGAGTTTATTAGTATATTTGAGTATATTTGTTCTATTATTTGTTCTCTTTTCAGGTGGATTAAGCTCAAATTGCAATCAACTTTCTATGGCTTGTTTTAAAAATATAGATTTTTAGGGATGATTTCGTTTTCAAATGACCTAAAGTGAGCGGTTGTAATTTGAATAAAGGGAAAAAGGTTATTCTTGAACATGGGGTGAGACATTCTTACTAATTTACTAGAGAACCATTTTGGATTTACAGGTAAGTATAACTTTTGTATGACTGATGCCTTTAGTGAGAGGTCTAATGCTTTAACATTTAATCATTTCTGCCCTCCGAATTCATATTCATTATATAAATAGGCCATTTTAATTTTGTCTGACTTGACATTCCAAATCAATTTGAATATTTTTTGCTCATATAAATTTAAAAGCAGGTTGCTAGGTGTAGGCAAAACCATAAGCAAACTACACGGTAGTGTAAAAGTTGTATTTTTGTAGTGATTCAATACGTAATATAACACTTATCATAATTTGGTTTTAATCCAGAGAGGTTTGAAAAAGTATCTAGATACTCTATGTGTCCCTCCCTGATCTGTTTCACCTGTCTGTGATTGTCTCCACCCCCTCCAGGTGTCGCCCATCTTCCCCATTATCAATCAATCAATCAAATTTATTTAAAAAGCCCTTCTTACATTAGCTGATGTCACAAAGTGCTGTTCAGAAACCCAGCCTAAATCCCCAAACAGCAAGCAATGCAGATATAGAAGCACGGTGGCTAGGAAAAACTCCCTAGAAAGGACGGAACCTAGGAAGAAACCAAGAGAGGAATCAGGCTATGAGGGGTGGCCAGTCCTCTTCTGGCTGTGCCGGATGGAGATTATAACTGTACATGGCCAAGATGTTCAAACGTTAATAGATGACCAGCAGGGTCAAATAATAATAATCACAGTGCTTGTAGAGTATGCAACACATCAGCACCTCAGGAGTAAATGTTAGTTGGCTTTTCATAGCCGATCTTCAGAGTATCTCTACTGCTCCTGCTTTCTCTAGAGGGTTGAAAACAGCAGATCTGGGACAAGGTAGTACGTCCGGTGAACAGGTCAGGGTTCCATAGCCGCAGGCAGAACAGTTGAAACTGGAGCAGCAGCATGACCAGTTGGACTGGGGACAGCAAGGAGTCATCAGGCCAGGTAGTCCTGAGGCATGGTCCTAGGGCTCAGGTCCTCAGAGAGAGAGAGAGAGAGAGTGGCGCACCCTTCTTAAAGAAGAAGTTACAGGTCTGTGAGAGCCAGAAATCTTGCTTGTTTGTAGGTGACCAAATACTTATTTTACACCATAATTTGCAAATAAATTCAATAAAAATCTTACAATGTGATTTTCTGGATTTTTTTTCTCATTTTGTCGGTCATAGTTGAAGTGTGCCTATGATGAAAATTACAAGCCTCTCTCATCTTTTTAAGTTGGAGAACTTGCACAATTGGTGGCTGACTAAATACTTTTTTCCCCCACTGTATATATATATATATATATATATATATATATATATATACATGCCCATATACACACATATATAAATAAACTAATAAAAAATAACACTTAGGCTTCTACCTTCAGTTTATACATACTATATACATTTTACAGACACAATCTATTTTACTATAGTTATATTTTGTTTGTTTTTAGTCCTGGCCTCACGCTATTTCTGATGTCCATCCAGTTAGATTTATATTTGTAACTGTGCTGTTTCACAAAAGTTTTGAACTTGAAGTTTTGACGTTTTGACGTTTCACCTGTTTTTGTGATTGTCTCCACCCCCCTCCAGACGTCGCCCATCTTCCCCATTATCCCCTGTGTATTTATACCTGTGTTCTCTGTTTGTCTGTTGGCTTTACGTCTTGTTTGTCAAGGTTACCAGCATTTGTCCTGTCAGCACCTGTCTTTTTCCAGGCTCCCTTTTTCACACCCTCCTGGTTTTTGACCCTTGCCTGTTCTGACCCTGAACACACCTGCTTGACCACTATGCCTGACCTGAGCCTGCCTGCCGTCCTGGACCTTTGCCTCTGTTTCTGTAATAAACATTGGTCTGCATCTGGGTCTTACCTTATTCTGATAGTACGAACTGGCCATGACTGACCCAGCAGACCCGGGCCAGATGCGCGATGCCATCTCCTCTCAAGGAGCCACCATCAGGAAGCATGAGGAACTGCTTCGTGGCATTATGGAGGGGCTCCAAACGTTGGCTGAGCGCCATGACCGGGTATTGGACGGTCAATTCCGCAGGTTTTCTGGGAGGCAGCCTATCACGGTGGTAACCCCACAGCCGCTCAGTAACCCAGTTACTAGCAGCACCGTCTCATCGGCCACTCGACCTTCTCGGGAACCCCGTTTACACCCCCCACGGAACGCTTCAATGGAGAGTTGAGCACCTATCGGGAGTTTCTCGCTCGAGTTTCAGCCCTCCTCCTTCCCCTCGGATCACTCCAAGACAGCCTATCTCATCACGCTGATGTCCGGGAGGGCTCTCACCTGGGCTGCTGCTGTATGGGAACAGCAGCCGGCCATATGAGTTTGTCTGGAGGGATTTGTGGCAGAGGTGAAGAAAGGTTTTTACACCCCATTCTCTGGGAGAGAAGCTGCACTGAGGCTAATCCAGCTTCGGCTGGGCTCCTGCAGTCTGACTGCCTATGCGGTGGATTTCTGCACATTGGCAACGGAGAGTGCTTGGAACCAGGAAGCTCCGTTCGATATGTTCCTGCACGGCGTGTTGTAGAAGATCAAGTACGTGCTTGCTGCTCGGGAGTTACCTACAGATCTTGATTCCCTCAGCACTTTGACCATCTGAATCAATGTGCAACTACGGGAATGACGGAGGGAGAGGAAATTCGATTTCGCTCTCATGCCCAGGGATCCCACCTGGCCTCTAGGTCAACCCGGTAGCTCCCAACGGTCTCGTTTCCAAGAGAACCTGAGGCTTCCCGACCTGCCGAAGACGGCCGAGTCACCGCTTACTGACCCTATGCCAATGGGCAGAGCTGGGCTGTCACCAGCGGAACGGCAATACAGGATCGACACAAAGAGTTGTCTGTATTGCGGGATTCTTGGCCATTTCGTGTCCTCTTGTCCTCTAAAGAGGCCAGGTTCACCGGTAGGAGCAAGGACTCTGGTGGGCGATATGGAGAACATTCCTGCTTCCCCTGCTTGCACACCTTTTCATGCCATTCTGCTGTGGGGAGACCAGTCCAAATCTCTCTGGGTTCTCATTGACTCTGGGGCCGACGAGAGATTTTTGGACGCTACCCTGACGTCCGAGCTGAACATCCCCACTCAGCCCCTCTCCATTCCCATGGACGTTAGAGCGCTGGACGAGCACTCTATAGGCCGAGTCACCCACAACACCACTCCCATCCACCTACGGGTGTCAGGGAACAACAGCGAGGTCATCCAGTTCCTGCTCGTCAAGTCCCCTCTGATTCCTGTGGTATTGAGATCCTCCTGACTCCAACGACATAATCCCCTTATTAACTGGTCTACTGGTGCCATCATGGGCGGTTTGTCTTCATCTACACTGATGACATCCTCGTCTTCTCCCACTCTCCTCAAGAACACGTGCTCCACGTCCAGCAGGTCCTTCAACGCCTTCTGGAGAATCAGCTGTTTGTGAGAGCGGAGAAGTGCGTGCTCCATCGCTCCACCATCCCCTTTCTGGGTTACATCATCTCTGCTGGGAGTGTCCAGATGGATCCCGGGAAGGTGAGAGCAGTGATGGATTGGTCTCAGCCTACGTCCAGGGTGCAGCTGCAATGTTTCCTGGGGTTGTCAATTTCTATCGCCACTTTATCCGGGGTTACAGCACCCTGTCTTCCCCCCTGTCAGCACTCACTTCGCCCAAGGTTACATTCACGTGGTCCCCAGCTGCTGACCGGGCGTTCCGGGACCTCGAATATCGCTTCACCACAACTCCCATCGTGGTCCATCTGGACCCATCTCGTAAGTTCGTGGTGGAGGCCGATGCATCGGACGTTGGAGTATGGGCTGTCCTGTCCCAGCGTTCTGCCCTTGACCTCAAGCTACATTCCTGCACCGCCTTCACCCATGGCCTCAATGCCACAGAAAGGAACTACAATGTGGGGAATCAAGAGCTTCTTGCGGTGAAGATGGCGTTGGAGGAATGGAGGCACTGCGGAGGACTGCTCTGCTCGGAGGACTGCTCCAGGAATGGAGGACTGCTCTGCAGTCCTGGAGTGGGCCCCACTCCTCCAGGCTGGCTTGCCACTCGGGTGCCTGTCGTAACCTGGCCTGTGTGTGACAGCGCTTTTGGTGGCCTACCATGGTCCCGGACGTGTCTGCATTCTTTTCCGCTTACACAATTTGTACACAGAAGAAGACTCCTCTGCAAGCTCTGGCTGGTCTCTTCCAACATCTGCCTGTCCCCCACCGTCCCTGGTCTCATATCTCCGTGGACTTTGTCACAGGTCACCGCCATCCTGACCGTGGTGGATCGGCTCTCTAAAGCTGCCCACTTCATTCCTCTCCCCAAACTACCCTCTGACAAAGAGATGGCCTAGCTCATGGTGCAGCACATCGTCCGGATCCATGGACTGCCCATGGACATGGTCTCCGACCAGGGCCCTCAGTTCTCATCCCAGTTCTGGAAGGCGCTCTACACCCCCATTTGGTCCAACGGCCAGTCTGAGAGAGACAACCAGGACCTCGAGACCACCCTGCGCTGCCTGGTCTCTGCCAATCCCACCACCTGGAGCCAACAGCTTGTGTGGGTCGAATATGCCCGCAACACCCTTCCCTGCTCTGCCACAGGACTATCTCCCTTCTAATGTTCTCTGGGGTATCGGCCCCTGCTCTTCCCTGAGCAGGAAGAGGAGGTGTCCCGATGTTTGTCTGCCGCTGTCGTCATACCTGGAGGAGAGTCCGGTCAGCCCTCCTCAAGACCACCTCCAGGAATCGACAGCAAGCGGATCGCCATTGGACCCCGGCTCCCCGGTATCGTCTCAGGCAGAATGTGTGACTCTCCCCCCGGGATCTGCCCCTCCGGGTGAAGTCTCGCAAACTGTCCCCCCGGTTTATCGGCCCTTTCTCCATCTCCAAGGTCATTAGTCCCTCTGCTGTTCATCTTCTGTTGCCTCGTACTCTTCGTATACACTCCACCTTTCATGTGTCCCGTATTAAGCCCGTGTCTCACAGTCCCTTGTCTTCCATTTCCAGGCCCACCCCTCCTCCCCGTGTTGCCGATGGCCATCCGGCGTACACGGCGAGATGCCTCCTGATGGTTCGACCACGGGGCAGGGGTTTCCAGTACCTGGTTGACTGAGAGGTTTATGATCCGGAGGAGAAGTGCTGGGTCCCCGCTAGAGACATTCTGGACCCAGCCCTCATCGCGACTTCTACCGCCGGCACCCCGGTCAACCAGGTATGCACCCAGGTAGGACACCAGGTGGCGCCCCTGGGGGGGGGGGCTGACTGTCACACCCTGATCTGTTTCACCTGTCTTTTTGATTGTCTCCACCCCCCTCCAGGTGTCGCCCATCTTCCCCATTATCATCTGTGTATTTATACCTGTATTCTCTGTTTGTCTGTGGCCAGTTTGTCTTGTTTGTCAAGCTTACCAGCATTTGTCCTGTCAGCTCCTGTCTTTTGCCAGCCTCTCTTTTTCTTGTCTTCCTGGTTTTTGACTCCTGCCGCCTGACCACTATGCCTGCCCCTGACCCTGAGCCTTCCTGGCATCCTTTACCTTTTCCCCATCTGGATTTCCGACCTCTGTCTGACCTGACCCTGCCTGCTGTCCTGTACCTTTGCCTCTGTTTCTGTAATAAACATTGTTACTTTGACACGGTCTGCATCTGGGTCTTACCTTATCTTGATACTATGAGGCTGTGGAGGGATTCTAATTGTGGTTTTAAAAGAAAACATTAATCATCAGCATACAATGACACCTTTGTATTTAAGCCATGGATTACTAATGCCTTAATATTATGGTTGGATCTAATTTTAACAGCTAACATTTCGAAGGCAAAAATAAATAGATATGCCAATAGTGGACAACCTTGTTTTACTCCTCTTGACAGTTTAAAACTTTGAGATGTAGACCTTATATACTATTTTACACCTGGGGTTACTATAAATAATTTTAACCCATTTTATAAGAGATTCTCCAAAATTCAAATATTCTCGGTATTTAAATATAAACCACAGTCGTACTTTATCAAAAGCCTTTTCAAAGTCAGCTATGAAAACCAGGCCTGGTTTCCCCGATATTTCATTGTATTCTATTGTTTCCAGTACTTGTCATATATTATCTCCAATGTATCGTCCATGTAAAAAAAACTGTCTGATTAGGATGAATAATATCTGACAAAACCTTTTTGATTCTATGCGGCAAGCATTTAGCTTGATTTTTTGCACCACAACACTGAAGTTTAAGAGGCATCCATTTTTTAAATGGACTGTATCTTTATAGATACCACTTGGATACTGTTTCAGTAATAATGAAATCAGACCTTATTGCATGTCCGATAATCTACCGTTTATATAGGAGTGGTTAAAACATGCTAATAATGGTTCTCTGAGTATATATAAAAAACATTTGGTATACTTCCACTGTTATGCCATCCAGCACTGGAGTTTTTCCGAACTTAAAGGCTTTAATTGCATCAAGAAGTTCCTCCTCTGTAATTTGGCCTTCACATGACTCTTTCTATACAGCCTTTCTTAATAGCAAGGCTCACTGATTTCATTATTTTTGGGTCAGTCACGGTGATCAGGTTTGCTGTCACCTTGTACTCTGTTTTTTTGTATATTCTTTCCAATGTGTCAAGTAATTATCTTCTTATTTTCTCATGATTTGGTTTGGTCTCTCTCTCTCTCTCTCTCTCTCTCTCTCTCTCTCTCTCTCTCTCTCTCTCTCTCTCTCTCTCTCTCTCTCTCTCTCTCACTCACTCACTCACTCACTCACTCACTCACTCACTCACTCACTCACTCACTCACTCACTCACTCACTCACTCACTCACTCACTCACTCACTCACTCACTCACTCACCCACTCTCACTCTCTCACTCAGGAGGAATGGGTCCTTCCCCCAGGCTAGCATTGAACTTTTCCTCTCTCTAGCTGAAAAGCACCCTGTTCACCCTGTTCTGACAGGCCTTGTGTGAACGCCCTGATTAGAGAGAGAGAGAGAGAGAGAGAGAGGGGTGGGCGGCTGAGATGGAGGGGAGAGAGGGGGGTACAGTATAAAGGAGTGTGAGAGAGAATATTAGGAGAGAGGAAGGTAAAGTAGAGGTGAAGAGAGGATGAAGGGAACAGGAGGAAGAACAGAGGACATTTGGGTTTATTGTTACTAATAGACTAGGGTTGAGACAGTTTGTTATAGCAGGAAAATAATCTTGCAGCAACAGGAAATGTGAATTATTATGTGGTTTATAATTAATAGAGTTCCAAATGTATTCAAACTCAAAACCATAAAAAGGAATAACCCAAGGAGGTCGAGATGCAAAAATAATATAATTAATTTAATACATGCACAAAAGAATGCAAAATATATAAATATAAAATAAAAAAGAAACACAGAATGAGAATGGTGGAAGGAGTGAAACTATAGTGAGCGGAGGAGTGTGCCGATGGTGGAGGGAGTGAAACTATAGTGAGCGGAGGAGTGAAACTATAGTGAGCTGATGGTGGAGGGATGAAACTATAGTGGAGGGATGGTGGAGAGAGTGAAACTATAGTGAGCAGAGGAGTGTGAGAACGGGGGAGGGAGTGAAACTATAGTGAGCGGAGGAGTGTGACGATGGTGGAGGGAGTGAAATTATAGTGAGCAGAGGAGTGTGACGATGGTGGAGGGAGTGAAACTATAGTGAGCGGAGGAGTGTGACGATGGTGGAGGGAGTGAAACTATAGTGAGCGGAGGAGTGTGACGATGGTGGAGGGAGTGAAACTATAGTGAGCGGAGGAGTGTGACGATGGTGGAGGGAGTGAAACTATAGTGAGCGGAGGAGTGTGACGATGGTGGAGGGAGTGAAACTATAGTGAGCGGAGGAGTGTGACGATGGAGGAGTGTGACGATGGTGGAGAGGAGTGAAACTATAGTGAGCGGAGGAGTGTGACGATGGTGGAGGGAGTGAAACTATAGTGAGCGGAGGAGTGTGACGATGGTGGAGGGAGTGAAACTATAGTGAGCGGAGGAGTGTGACGATGGTGGAGGGAGTGAAACTATAGTGAGCGGAGGAGTGTGACGATGGTGGAGGGAGTGAAACTATAGTGAGCGGAGGAGTGTGACGATGGTGGAGGGAGTGAAACTATAGTGAGCTGATGGTGGAGGGAGTGAAACTATAGAAAGCGGAGGAGTGTGAGGATGGTGGAGGGAGTGAAACTATAGTGAGCGGAGGAGTGTGAGGATGGTGGAAGGAGTGAAACTATAGTGATGGTGGAGGGATGGTGGAGGGAGTGAAACTATAGTGAGCGGAGGAGCGATGTGGAGGAGTGATGGTGGAGGAGTGAAACTGGATAGTGAGCTATAGTGAGCGGAGGTGTGACGATGGTGGAGGGAGTGAAACTATAGTGAGCGGAGGAGTGTGACGATGGTGGAGGGAGTGAAACTATAGTGAGCGGAGGAGTGTGACGATGGTGGAGGGAGTGAAACTATAGTGAGCGGAGGAGTGTGACGATGGTGGAGGGAGTGAAACTATAGTGAGCGGAGGAGTGTGACGATGGTGGAGGGGAGTAGTGAGCGGAGGAGTGTGACGATGATGGAGGAGTGAGCTGATGGTGGAGGGAGTGAAACTATAGAAAGCGGAGGAGTGTGAGGATGGTGGAGGGAGTGAAACTAAAGTGAGCAGAGGAGTGTGAGGATGATGGAGGGAGTGAAACTATAGTGAGCAGAGGAGTGTGACGATGGTGGAGGGAGTGGAACTATAGTGAGCGGAGGAGTGTGACGATGGTGGAGGGAGTGAACTATAGTGAGCGGAGGAGTGTGACGATGGTGGAAGGAGTGAAACTATAGTGAGGAGTGAAACTATAGTGAGCGGAGGAGTGGATGGTGGAGGGAGTGAAACTATAGTGAGCGGAGGAGTGTGACGATGGTGGAGGGAGTGAAACTATAGTGAGCGGAGGAGTGTGAGGATGGTGGAGGAGTGAAACTATAGTGAGCGGAGGTGTGTGACGATGGTGGAGGGAGTGAAACTATAGTGAGCGGAGGAGTGTGACGATGGTGGAGGAGTGAAATTTATAGTGAGCAGAGGAGTGTGACGATGATGGAGGGAGTGAAACTATAGTGAGCGGAGGAGTGTGAGGATGATGGAGGGAGTGAAACTATAGTGAGCGGAGGAGTGTGACGATGATGGAGGGAGTGAAACTAAAGTGAGCTGATGGTGGAGGGAGTGAAACTATAGAAGCGGAGGATGTGAGGATGGTGGAGTGAAACTAAAGTGAGCAGAGGAGTGTGAGAACGATGGAGGGAGTGAAACTATAGTGAGCGGAGGAGTGGAGATGGTGGAGGGAGGATGATGGAGGGAGTGAAACTGGAGGGAGTGAAACTATAGTGAGTGGAGGAGTGTGAGGATGATGGAGGGAGTGAAACTATAGTGAGGGAAGGTGTGTGAGGATGATGGAGGGAGTGAAACTAAAGTGAGTGGAGGAGTGTGAGGATGATGGAGGGAGTGAAACTAAAGTGAGTGGAGGAGTGTGATGATGATGGAGGGAGTGAAACTATAGTGAGTGGAGGAGTGTGATGATGATGGAGGGAGTGAAACTATAGTGAGTGGAGGAGTGTGAGGATGATGGAGGGAGTGAAACTAAAGTGAGCGAAGGTGTGTGAGAACGATGCAGGGAGTGAAACTAAAGTGAGCGAAGGAGTGTGAGGATGATGGAGGGAGTGAAACTATAGTGAGCGAAGGTGTGTGAGAACGATGCAGGGAGTGAAACTAAAGTGAGCGAAGGTGTGTGAGGATGATGGAGTGAAACTAAAGTGAGCGGAGGAGAGTGTAGATCAATGAAGGAGGTGTTTATCTCTCCGTTGTCTCCTGAGCTCTTGCCTCGCTCCTCATCCCCCTCGCTCCTCATCCCTCGCTCCTCCTGTCGCCATGGCTGCAGCATTGCAGCGAGATACAGCTGCAGAGAGGGTCTGAGATCCAATAGAACAACGCCACTATATGGCACATAGAAATAGAGTGAGTAGAACGGACAGTTTTCACAAAGTCATTCCAATATGGAGTAACAGCTATAGGCCTTGGGCCTTTTCCCACCATCCACGGTATGAGAGAGTTTAAGAGGGAGGCCAGTGAGCATGTGTAGTAGAGAGACCCTGAGGCTGCTGGTCCCCTAGCTCTCTCCACTTCCTGGAAAGAAAAAAACGTCTCTGTGTCGGTATCTATGTCCTCTGTAAACGCTTCCATTACATTACATTTACATTTAAGTCATTTAGCAGACGCTCTTATCCAGAGCGACTTACAAATTGGTGCATTCACCTTATGACATCCAGTGGGACAGTCACTTAACAATAGTGCATCTAAAACTTAGGGGGGGTGGGGTGAGAGGGATTACTTATCCTATCCTAGGTATTCCTTAAAGAGGTGGGGTTTCAGGTGTCTCCGGAAGGTGGTGATTGACTCTCCGCTGTCCTGGCGTCGTGAGGGAGTTTGTTCCACCATTGGGGGGCCAGGGCAGCGAACAGGTTTGACTGGGCTGAAGAGAGGGAGCTCTCCATTCTTCCTCAGTGGTAGGGAGGCGAGCAGGCCAGAGGTGGATGAACGCAGTGCCCTTGTTTGGGTGTAGGGCCTGATCAGAGCCTGGAGGACTGAGGTGCCGTTCCCCTCACAGCTCCTAGGCAAGCACCATGGTCTTGTAGCGGATGCGAGCTTCAACTGGAAGCCAGTGGAGAGAACGGAGGAGCGGGGTCCTCGTGAAGAGAACTTGGGAAGGTTGAACACCAGACGTGCTGCGGCGTTCTGGATGAGTTGAAGGGGTTTAATGGCACAGGCAGGGAGCCCAGCCAACAGCGAGTTGCTTCCAACGCTTTCTCTACCTGCGTCTCAGCACAGTCTCCCTCTCCCTCTCCCGTTTCTTGAAGTCTTCGCTTCCTCTCTTCGTCCTCCTGAAGAGAGTGTGCGTTTATCTCTCCATTCTTCGTCCTCCTGAAGAGAGTGTGTGTTTATCTCTCCATTCTTCGTCCTCCTGAAGAGAGTGTCCGTTTATCTCTCCATTCTTCATCCTCCCGAAGAGAGTGTGCGTTTATCTCTCCATTCTTTGTCCTACTGAAGAGAGTGTGCGTTTATCTCTCCATTCTTCATCATCCTGAAGAGAGTGTCCGTTTATCTCTCCATTCTTCATCCTCCCGAAGAGAGTGTGCGTTTATCTCTCCATTCTTCGTCCTCCTGAAGAGAGTGTCCGTTTATCTCTCCATTCTTCATCCTCCCGAAGAGAGTGTGCGTTTATCTCTCCATTCTTTGTCCTCCTGAAGAGAGTGTGCGTTTATCTCTCCATTCTTCATCCTCCTGAAGAGAGTGTGCGTTTATCTCTCCATTCTTTGTCCTCCTGAAGAGAGTGTGCGTTTATCTCTCCATTCTTCGTCCTCCTGAAGAGAGTGTGCGTTTATCTCTCCATTCTTCGTCCTCCCGAAGAGAGTGTGCGTTTATCTCTCCATTCTTCGTCCTCCTGAAGAGAGTGTGTGTTTATCTCTCCATTCTTCGTCCTCCTGAAGAGAGTGTGCGTTTATCTCTCCATTCTTCATCTTCCCGAAGAGAGTGTGCGTTTATCTCTTCATTCTTCGTCCTCCTGAAGAGAGTGTGCGTTTATCTCTCCATTCTTCATCCTCCCGAAGAGAGTGTGCGTTTATCTCTCCATTCTTCGTCCTCCTGAAGAGAGTGTGCGTTTATCTCTCCATTCTTCATCCTCCCGAAGAGAGTGTGCGTTTATCTCTCCATTCTTCATCCTCCCGAAGAGAGTGTGCGTTTATCTCTCCATTCTTTGTCCTCCTGAAGAGAGTGTGCGTTTATCTCTCCATTCTTCGTCCTCCTGAAGAGAGTGTGCGTTTATCTCTCCATTCTTTGTCCTCCTGAAGAGAGTGTGCGTTTATCTCTCCATTCTTTGTCCTCCTGAAGAGAGTGTGCGTTTATCTCTCCATTCTTCGTCCTCCTGAAGAGAGTGTGCGTTTATCTCTCCATTCTTTGTCCTCCTGAAGAGAGTGTGCTTTTATCTCTCCATTCTTTGTCCTCCTGAAGAGAGTGTGCGTTTATCTCTCCATTCTTCATCCTCCCGAAGAGTGTGTGCGTTTATCTCTCCATTCTTCATCCTCCCGAAGAGAGTGTGCGTTTATCTCTCCATTCTTCGTCCTCCTGAAGAGAGTGTGCGTTTATCTCTCCATTCTTCATCCTCCCAAAGAGAGTGTGCGTTTATCTCTCCATTCTTCGTCCTCCCGAAGAGAGTGTGCGTTTATCTCTCCATTCTTCATCCTCCTGAAGAGAGTGTGCTTTTATCTCTCCATTCTTTGTCCTCCTGAAGAGAATGTGCGTTTATCTCTCCATTCTTCGTCCTCCTGAAGAGAGTGTGCGTTTATCTCTCCATTCTTTGTCCTCTTGAAGAGAGTGTGCGTTTATCTCTCCATTCTTCATCCTCCTGAAGAGAGTGTGCGTTTATCTCTTCATTCTTCGGGAGCATGAAGCTTTCATTAGCAGCTACTCTGTGCTCATCAATGCAAATGTATGGATTCCATTACTCCTATTTTATCTCTTCTTGCCAGCACAAATTCCCCCTCGCACCGCAAATTGATTAACCATCTTGCTGTGCTGGTTCAAAAACCCCAGAGAAAGCTGGGTGATTTGGAGAGGTGGTAGGTAATGAGCAATGGACACATCCGTTCTGATAAGCAGTGCACGTTTTAAAAATTATTTCAGCAGACGACAATGGAAAGCTGTTAAGACTCAGGGTCTATCACTGCATCGCGTTCTTGGAGCGAGAGAGGAGAGGTAGAGGGAGGAGGGAGGGAGAGATGGAGAGATGGGTTTGAGAGAGAAAAGGAGAAAGAAACTACGAGAGGATAAGCAGACGGATGCTATTGATAGTTTGAGATGTGTTTTTTTCTCCTCAACGGAAGATTTTCTGAATAGCACTAATGAATATAAATACCAATGCTATTGATATCCTTGCCTACTTGGCCAAAGCACTCATCCTATTGATATCCTT
Organism: Oncorhynchus gorbuscha; assembly: GCF_021184085.1. Taxonomy (NCBI): domain Eukaryota; kingdom Metazoa; phylum Chordata; class Actinopteri; order Salmoniformes; family Salmonidae; genus Oncorhynchus; species Oncorhynchus gorbuscha. The sequence continues at coordinate 31,632,053 of NC_060195.1, read as the reverse complement.
GCCTACTTGGCCAAAGCACTCATCCTATTGATATCCTTGTGTAGTTGGCCAAAGCACTCATCCTATTGATATCCTTGCCTACTTGGCCAAAGCACTCATCCTATTGATATCCTTGTGTAGTTGGCCAAAGCACTCATCCTATTGATATCCTTGTGTAGTTGGCCAAAGCACTCATCCTATTGATATCCTTGCCTATTTAGCTAAAACACTCATCCAAAGTACACACACACACACACAGAAGAAGCAACATCTGCTGACTTAAAAAGAGAGAGAAAAATTAAACGTTGTAAATTAGCACTATTCAATTCCACCCTAGAGAGACAGATTGGCAGAGAAGACAGCTCTGTTACCATGTCAACACAAGCACAACCCTGTAACCATGCCAACAACTGCAAAAACTGGTCTGAAATACCAACTATGTTTATCAACTAATTTAAGCTCTGACAATTTTTCTTCTTAGCTATTTCTTATCTATCTTGCTATTTTTACAGACATTCAACTTGTTTACTACCACAACTCTCCTACCTTAAAGGGTAATCCCACTACTTTTCACCCTCATGTTCATCATCTCCAGCACAATGCCACTACTTTTCACCCTCATGTTCATCATCTCCAGCACAATGCCACTACTTTTCACCCTCATGTTCATCATCTCCAGCACAATGCCACTACTTTTCACCCTCATGTTCATCATCTCCAGCACAATGCCACTACTTTTCACCCTCATGTTCATCATCTCCAGCACAATGCCAGTATCTTCATACAGTGAAAACGCCGCATTCCTAGGTTTTGTAGAAGAAAAAATATAAAGTTTAAAAGTTAAAAAGAAAACATTTTAAAAAACTTTTAATCCTGTGATATCACCTTTCTTCTTATCTCTTTAACCACAGTCTCGTCTTATCGCTTTAACCACAGATCTCATCTCATCTCTTTAACCACAGATCTCTTCTTATCTCTTTAACCACACACTTCTGTTGTTTTGATCACACACACACAGCTGCGCTACCATGCCAACGTCCGACCTCGCCCCAGCTGCCTTCATCAGTCATCACTTCCACCCCCTCACCTCTCTCTACTACAACATCATAGATAAATAAATAAGTAGACAGGCACACAAACAAATAGAGCAGTAGGCTGGTACTGTGAGGCTACTGGAGGCTGATGCAGGGATATCTATTATTCATACGTCTACCTTCAGCAGCCTGCGGGAGCCTGTGGCATCCCTGGGTGTAGATGTAGGTAACTTGACACTGACAGGCCTGTCTGCCACAGTATAGGGCCATGCTGTGATCTGGGAACAGGGTAACTGGAGAGTGAAAGGGATTTGATTCTCAGGGGTTTAGAATGAGGGCTGTCATGGTAAAGAGATGTCAGTTACACACTCCCTCTGTCTCTCATCCCTCCATACCGTACCCTACTGTCATCTCAGGTTCTCTCTCATCCCTCTGTCTCTCATCCCTCCATCATCCCTCCATACCGTACCCTACTGTCATCTCAGGTTCTCTCTCATCCCTCCATACCGTACCCTACTGTTATCTCAGGTTCTCTGTCATCTCTCATCCCTCCATACCGTACCCTACTGTCATCCCAGGTTCTCTCTCATCTCTCATCTCTCCATACCGTACCCTACTGTTATCTCAGGTTCTCTGTCATCCCTCCATACTGTACCCTACTGTCATCTCATGTTCTCTCTCATATCTTATCCCTCCATACCGTACCCTACTGTCATCCCAGGTTCTCTCTCATCTCTCATCTCTCCATACCGTACCCTACTGTTATCTCAGGTTCTCTGTCATCTCTCCATACTGTACCCTACTGTCATCTCAGGTTCTCTCTCATCCCTCCATACCGTACCCTACTGTTATCTCAGGTTCTCTGTCATCTCTCATCCCTCCATACCGTACCCTACTGTTATCTCAGGTTCTCTGTCATCCCTCCATACTGTACCCTACTGTCATCTCATGTTCTCTCTCATATCTTATCCCTCCCTACCGTACCCTACTGTCATCCCAGGTTCTCTCTCATCTCTCATCTCTCCATACCGTACCCTACTGTTATCTCAGGTTCTCTGTCATCCCTCCATACTGTACCCTACTGTCATCTCAGGTTCTCTCTCATCCCTCCATACCGTACCCTACTGTTATCTCAGGTTCTCTGTCATCTCTCATCCCTCCATACCGTACCCTACTGTTATCTCAGGTTCTCTGTCATCCCTCCATACTGTACCCTACTGTCATCTCAGGTTCTCTCTCATCTCTCATCCCTCCATACCGTACCCTACTGTTATCTTAGGTTCTCTCTCATCTCTCCATACCGTACCCTACTGTTATCTCAGGTTCTCTGTCATCCCTCCATACCGTACCCTACTGTCATCTCAGGTTCTCTCTCATCTTTCATCCCTCTATACCGTACCCTACAGTCATCTCAGGTTCTCTCTCATCTCTCCATACCGTACCCTACTGTCATCTCAGGTTCTCTGTCCTCTCTCATCCCTCCATACCGTACCCTACTGTCATCTCAGGTTCTCTCTCATCTCTCCATACCGTACCCTACTGTTATCTCAGGTTCTCTCTAATCTCTCCATACCGTACCCTACTGTTATCTTAGGTTCTCTCTCATCTCTCCATACCGTACCCTACTGTTATCTCAGGTTCTCTCTCATCTCTCATCTCTCCATACCGTACCCTACTGTTATCTCAGGTTCTCTCTCATCTCTCATCTCTCCATACCGTACCCTACTGTCATCTCAGGTTCTCTCTCATCTCTCCATACCGTACCCTACTGTTATCTCAGGTTCTCTCTCATCTCTCATCTCTCCATACCGTACCCTACTGTCATCTCAGGTTCTCTCTCATCTCTCCATACCGTACCCTACTGTTATCTCAGGTTCTCTCTCATCTCTCCATACCGTACCCTACTGTCATCTCAGGTTCTCTCTCATCTCTCCATACCGTACCCTACTGTCATCTCAGGTTCTCTCTCATCTCTCCATACCGTACCCTACTGTCATCTCAGGTTCTCTCTCATCTCTCCATACCGTACCCTACTGTCATCTCAGGTTCTCTCTCATCTCTCCATACCGTACCCTACTGTCATCTCAGGTTCTCTCTCATCTCTCATCCCTCCATACCCTACTGTCATCTCAGGTTCTCTGTCCTCTCTCATCCCTCCATACCGTACCCTACTGTCATCTCAGGTTCTCTGTCCTCTCTCATCCCTCCATACCGTACCCTACTGTCATCTCAGGTTCTCTGTCCTCTCTCATCCCTCCATACCGTACCCTACTGTCATCTCAGGTTCTCTGTCCTCTCTCATCCCTCCATACCGTACCCTACTGTCATCTCAGGTTCTCTGTCCTCTCTCATCCCTCCATACCGTACCCTACTGTCATCTCAGGTTCTCTGTCCTCTCTCATCCCTCCATACCGTACCCTACTGTTATCTCAGGTTCTCTGTCCTCTCTCATCCCTCCATACCGTACCCTACTGTCATCTCAGGTTCTCTCTCATCTCTCATCTCTCCATACCGTACCCTACTGTCATGTCAGGTTCTCTGTCCTCTCTCATCCCTCCATACCGTACCCTACTGTCATCTCAGGTTCTCTGTCCTCTCTCATCCCTCCATACCGTACCCTACTGTCATCTCAGGTTCTCTCTCATCTCTCATCTCTCCAAACCGTACCCTACTGTCATCTCAGGTTCTCTGTCCTCTCTCATCCCTCCATACCGTACCCTACTGTCATCTCAGGTTCTCTCTCATCTCTCATCTCTCCATACCGTACCCTACTGTCATCTCAGGTTCTCTCTCATCTCTCCATACCGTACCCTACTGTCATCTCAGGTTCTCTGTCCTCTCTCATCCCTCCATACCGTACCCTACTGTCATCTCAGGTTCTCTCTCATCCCTCCATACCGTACCCTACTGTCATCTCAGGTTCTCTCTCATCTCTCCATACCGTACCCTACTGTTATCTCAGGTTCTCTCTAATCTCTCCATACCGTACCCTACTGTTATCTCAGGTTCTCTGTCATCTCTCCATACCGTACCCTACTGTTATCTTAGGTTCTCTCTCATCTCTCCATACCGTACCCTACTGTTATCTCAGGTTCTCTCTCATCTCTCATCTCTCCATACCGTACCCTACTGTTATCTCAGGTTCTCTCTCATCTCTCATCTCTCCATACCGTACCCTACTGTCATCTCAGGTTCTCTCTCATCTCTCCATACCGTACCCTACTGTTATCTCAGGTTCTCTCTCATCTCTCCATACCGTACCCTACTGTCATCTCAGGTTCTCTCTCTTCTCTCCATACCGTACCCTACTGTCATCTCAGGTTTCTCTCATCTCTCATCTCTCCATACCGTACCCTACTGTCATGTCAGGTTCTCTGTCCTCTCTCATCCCTCCATACCGTACCCTACTGTCATCTCAGGTTCTCTCTCATCTCTCATCTCTCCATACCGTACCCTACTGTCATGTCAGGTTCTCTGTCCTCTCTCATCCCTCCATACCGTACCCTACTGTCATCTCAGGTTCTCTCTCATCTCTCATCTCTCCATACCGTACCCTACTGTTATCTCAGGTTCTCTCTCATCTCTCCATACCGTACCCTACTGTTATCTTAGGTTCTCTCTCATCTCTCCATACCGTACCCTACTGTTATCTCAGGTTCTCTCTCATCTCTCATCTCTCCATACCGTACCCTACTGTTATCTCAGGTTCTCTCTCATCTCTCATCTCTCCATACCGTACCCTACTGTCATCTCAGGTTCTCTCTCATCTCTCCATATCGTACCTTACTGTTATCTCAGGTTCTCTCTAATCTCTCCATACCGTACCCTACTGTTATCTTATGTTCTCTCTCATCTCTCCATACCGTACCCTACTGTTATCTCAGGTTCTCTCTCATCTCTCATCTCTCCATACCGTACCCTACTGTTATCTCAGGTTCTCTCTCATCTCTCATCTCTCCATACCGTACCCTACTGTCATCTCAGGTTCTCTCTCATCTCTCCATACCGTACCCTACTGTCATCTCAGGGTACCCTACTGTCATCTCAGGTTCTCTCTCATCTCTCCATACCGTACCCTACTGTCATCTCAGGTTCTCTCTCATCTCTCCATACCATACCCTACTGTCATCTCAGGTTCTCTCTCATCTCTCATCCCTCCATACCCTACTGTCATCTCAGGTTCTCTCTCATCTCTCCATACCGTACACTACTGTCATCTCAGGTTCTCTCTCATCTCTCATCCCTCCATACCGTACCCTACTGTCATCTCAGGTTCTCTCTCATCTCTCATCCCTCCATACCGTACCCTACTGTCATCTCAGGTTCTCTCTCATCTCTCATCCCTCCAAACCGTACCCTACTGTCATCTCAGGTTCTCTCTCATCTCTCATCCCTCCATACCGTACCCTACTGTCATCTCAGGTTCTCTCTCATCTCTCATCCCTCCATACCGTACCCTACTGTCATCTCAGGTTCTCTCTCATCTCTCATCTCTCCATACCGTACCCTACTGTTATCTCAGGTTCTCTGTCATCCCTCCATACTGTACCCTACTGTCATCTCAGGTTCTCTCTCATCCCTCCATACCGTACCCTACTGTTATCTCAGGTTCTCTGTCATCTCTCATCCCTCCATACCGTACCCTACTGTCATCTCAGGTTCTCTGTCTCTGTCATCCCTCCATACTGTACCCTACTGTCATCTCATGTTCTCTCTCATATCTTATCCCTCCATACCGTACCCTACTGTCATCTCAGGTTCTCTCTCATCTCTCATCTCTCCATACCGTACCCTACTGTTATCTCAGGTTCTCTGTCATCCCTCCATAGGTACCCTACTGTCATCTCAGGTTCTCTCTCATCCCTCCATACCGTACCCTACTGTTATCTCAGGTTCTCTGTCATCTCTCATCCCTCCATACCGTACCCTACTGTTATCTCAGGTTCTCTGTCATCCCTCCATACTGTACCCTACTGTCATCTCAGGTTCTCTCTCATCTCTCATCCCTCCATACCGTACCCTACTGTTATCTCAGGTTCTCTCTCATCTCTCCATACCGTACCCTACTGTTATCTCAGGTTCTCTGTCATCCCTCCATACCGTACCCTACTGTCATCTCAGGTTCTCTCTCATCTCTCATCCCTCCATACCGTACCCTACTGTTATCTCAGGTTCTCTCTCATCTCTCCATACCGTACCCTACTGTCATCTCAGGTTCTCTCTCATCTCTCCATACCGTACCCTACTGTTATCTCAGGTTCTCTCTCATCTCTCATCTCTCCATACCGTACCCTACTGTCATCTCAGGTTCTCTCTCCTCTCTCATCCCTCCATACCGTACCCTACTGTCATCTCAGGTTCTCTCTCATCTCTCATCTCTCCATACCGTACCCTACTGTCATCTCAGGTTCTCTCTCATCTCTCCATACCGTACCCTACTGTCATCTCAGGTTCTCTGTCCTCTCTCATCCCTCCATACCGTACCCTACAGTCATCTCAGGTTTCTCTCTCATCTCTCCATCCCTCCCTACTGTCATCTCCTACTGTCCTCTCTCATCTCCAGTACCCTACTGTCATCTCAGGTTCTCTCTCATCCCTCCATACCGTACCCTACTGTCATCTCAGGTTCTCTCTCATCTCTCCATACCGTACCCTACTGTTATCTCAGGTCTAATCTCTCCATACCATACCCTACTGTCATCTCAGGTTCTCTCTCATCTCTCATCTCTCCATACCGTACCCTACTGTCATCTCAGGTTCTCTGTCCTCTCTCATCCCTCCATACCGTACCCTACTGTCATCTCAGGTTCTCTCTCATCTCTCTCCATAGGTACCCTACTGTCATCTCAGGTTCTCTGTCTCTCTCATCCCTCCATACCGTACCCTACTGTCATCTCAGGTTCTCTCTCATCCCTCCATACCATACCCTACTGTCATCTCAGGTTCTCTCTCATCTCTCCATACCGTACCCTACTGTTCATCTCAGGTTCTCTCTAATCTCTCCATACCGTACCCTACTGTTATCTTAGGTTCTCTCTCATCTCTCCATACCCCTACTGTCATCTCAGGTTCTCTCTCATCTCTCCATACCGTACCCTACTGTCATCTCAGGTTCTCTGTCCTCTCTCATCCCTCCATACCGTACCCTACTGTCATCTCAGGTTCTCTCTCATCCCTCCATACCGTACCCTACTGTCATCTCAGGTTCTCTCTCATCTCTCCATACCGTACCCTACTGTTATCTCAGGTTCTCTCTAATCTCTCCATACCGTACCCTACTGTTATCTTAGGTTCTCTCTCATCTCTCCATACCGTACCCTACTGTTATCTCAGGTTCTCTCTCATCTCTCATCTCTCCATACCGTACCCTACTGTCATCTCAGGTTCTCTCTCATCTCTCATCTCTCCATACCGTACCCTACTGTTATCTCAGGTTCTCTCTCATCTCTCATCTCTCCATACCGTACCCTACTGTTATCTCAGGTTCTCTCTCATCTCTCCATACCGTACCCTACTGTTATCTCAGGTTCTCTCTCATCTCTCATCTCTCCATACCGTACCCTACTGTTATCTCAGGTTCTCTCTCATCTCTCATCTCTCCATACCGTACCCTACTGTCATCTCAGGTTCTCTCTCATCTCTCCATACCGTACCCTACTGTCATCTCAGGTTCTCTCTCATCTCTCCATACCATACCCTACTGTCATCTCAGGTTCTCTCTCATCTCTCATCCCTCCATACCCTACTGTCATCTCAGGTTCTCTCTCATCTCTCCATACCGTACCCTACTGTCATCTCAGGTTCTCTCTCATCTCTCATCCCTCCATACCGTACCCTACTGTCATCTCAGGTTCTCTCTCATCTCTCATCCCTCCATACCGTACCCTACTGTCATCTCAGGTTCTTCTCTCTCTCATCCCTCCATACCGTACCCTACTGTCATCTCAGGTTCTCTCTCATCTCTCATCCCTCCATACCGTACCCTACTGTCATCTCAGGTTCTCTCTCATCTCTCATCCCTCCATACCGTACCCTACTGTCATCTCAGGTTCTCTCTCATCTCTCATCTCTCCATACCGTACCCTACTGTTATCTCAGGTTCTCTGTCATCCCTCCATACTGTACCCTACTGTCATCTCAGGTTCTCTCTCATCCCTCCATACCGTACCCTACTGTTATCTCAGGTTCTCTGTCATCTCTCATCCCTCCATACCGTACCCTACTGTTATCTCAGGTTCTCTGTCATCCCTCCATACTGTACCCTACTGTCATCTCATGTTCTCTCTCATATCTTATCCCTCCCTACCGTACCCTACTGTCATCTCAGGTTCTCTCTCATCTCTCATCTCTCCATACCGTACCCTACTGTTATCTCAGGTTCTCTCTCATCTCTCATCCCTCCATACCGTACCCTACTGTCATCTCAGGTTCTCTCATCATCCCTCCATACCGTACCCTACTGTTATCTCAGGTTCTCTGTCATCTCTCATCCCTCCATACCGTACCCTACTGTTATCTCAGGTTCTCTGTCATCCCTCCATACTGTACCCTACTGTCATCTCAGGTTCTCTCTCATCTCTCATCCCTCCATACCGTACCCTACTGTTATCTCAGGTTCTCTCTCATCTCTCCATACCATACCCTACTGTCATCTCAGGTTCTCTCTCATCTCTCATCCCTCCATACCCTACTGTCATCTCAGGTTCTCTCTCATCTCTCCATACCGTACACTACTGTCATCTCAGGTTCTCTCTCATCTCTCATCCCTCCATACCGTACCCTACTGTCATCTCAGGTTCTCTCTCATCTCTCATCCCTCCATACCGTACCCTACTGTCATCTCAGGTTCTCTCTCATCTCTCATCCCTCCAAACCGTACCCTACTGTCATCTCAGGTTCTCTCTCATCTCTCATCCCTCCATACCGTACCCTACTGTCATCTCAGGTTCTCTCTCATCTCTCATCCCTCCATACCGTACCCTACTGTCATCTCAGGTTCTCTGTCATCTCTCATCCCTCCATACCGTACCCTACTGTTATCTCAGGTTCTCTGTCATCCCTCCATACTGTACCCTACTGTCATCTCATGTTCTCTCTCATATCTTATCCCTCCCTACCGTACCCTACTGTCATCTCAGGTTCTCTCTCATCTCTCATCTCTCCATACCGTACCCTACTGTTATCTCAGGTTCTCTGTCATCCCTCCATACTGTACCCTACTGTCATCTCAGGTTCTCTCTCATCCCTCCATACCGTACCCTACTGTTATCTCAGGTTCTCTGTCATCTCTCATCCCTCCATACCGTACCCTACTGTTATCTCAGGTTCTCTGTCATCCCTCCATACTGTACCCTACTGTCATCTCAGGTTCTCTCTCATCTCTCATCCCTCCATACTGTACCCTACTGTTATCTCAGGTTCTCTCTCATCTCTCCATACCGTACCCTACTGTTATCTCAGGTTCTCTGTCATCCCTCCATACCGTACCCTACTGTCATCTCAGGTTCTCTCTCATCTCTCATCCCTCCATACCGTACCCTACTGTTATCTCAGGTTCTCTCTCATCTCTCATCTCTCCATACCGTACCCTACTGTCATCTCAGGTTCTCTCTCATCTCTCCATAACGTACCCTACTGTCATCTCAGGTTCTCTCTCATCTCTCCATACCGTACCCTACTGTCATCTCAGGTTCTCTGTCCTCTCTCATCCCTCCATACCGTACCCTACTGTCATCTCAGGTTCTCTCTCATCTCCATCCATACCCTACTGTCATCTCAGGTTCCCTCATCTCTCCATGTACCCTACTGTTATCTCAGGTTCTCTCTAATCTCTCCATTACCCTACTGTTATCATTCAGGTTCTCTCTCATCTCTCCATACCGTACCCTACTGTTATCTCAGGTTCTCTCTCATCTCTCATCTCTCCATGTACCCTACTGTTATCTCAGGTTCTCTCTCATCTCTCATCTCTCCATACCGTACCCTACTGTCATCTCAGGTTCTCTCTCATCTCTCCATACCGTACCCTACTGTTATCTCAGGTTCTCTCTCATCTCTCCATACCGTACCCTACTGTCATCTCAGGTTCTCTCTCTTCTCTCCATACCGTACCCTACTGTCATCTCAGGTTCTCTCTCATCTCTCCATACCATACCCTACTGTCATCTCAGGTTCTCTCTCATCTCTCATCCCTCCATACCCTACTGTCATCTCAGGTTCTCTCTCATCTCTCCATACCGTACACTACTGTCATCTCAGGTTCTCTCTCATCTCTCATCCCTCCATACCGTACCCTACTGTCATCTCAGGTTCTCTCTCATCTCTCATCCCTCCATACCGTACCCTACTGTCATCTCAGGTTCTCTCTCATCTCTCATCCCTCCATACCGTACCCTACTGTCATCTCAGGTTCTCTCTCATCTCTCATCTCTCCATACCGTACCCTACTGTTATCTCAGGTTCTCTGTCATCCCTCCATACTGTACCCTACTGTCATCTCAGGTTCTCTCTCATCCCTCCATACCGTACCCTACTGTTATCTCAGGTTCTCTGTCATCTCTCATCCCTCCATACCGTACCCTACTGTTATCTCAGGTTCTCTGTCATCCCTCCATACTGTACCCTACTGTCATCTCATGTTCTCTCTCATATCATCCCTCCATACCATACCCTACTGTCATCTCAGGTTCTCTCTCATCTCTCATCTCTCCATACCGTACCCTACTGTTATCTCAGGTTCTCTGTCATCCCTCCATACTGTACCCTACTGTCATCTCAGGTTCTCTCTCATCCCTCCATACCTACCCTACTGTTATCTCAGGTTCTCTGTCATCATCCCTCCATACCGTACCCTACTGTTATCTCAGGTTCTCTCTCATCCCTCCATACTGTACCCTACTGTCATCTCAGGTTCTCTCTCATCTCTCATCCCTCCATACCGTACCCTACTGTTATCTCAGGTTCTCTCTCATCTCTCCATACCCTACTGTTATCTCAGGTTCTCTGTCATCCCTCCATACCGTACCCTACTGTCATCTCAGGTTCTCTCTCATCTCTCATCCCTCCATACCGTACCCTACTGTCATCTCAGGTTCTCTCTCATCTCTCATCTCTCCATACCGTACCCTACTGTCATCTCAGGTTCTCTCTCATCATCTCCATACCGTACCCTACTGTCATCTCAGGTTCTCTCTCATCTCTCATCCTCCATACCGTACCCTACTGTCATCTCAGGTTCTCTTCTCTCTCATCCCTCCATACCGTACCCTACTGTCATCTCAGGTTCTCTCTCATCTCTCATCCCTCCATACCGTACCCTACTGTCATCTCAGGTTCTCTCTCATCTCTCCATACCGTACCCTACCATCTCAGGTTCCCTACCCTGTCATCTCAGGTTCTCTCTCATCTCTCCATACCGTACCCTACTGTCATCTCAGGTTATCTCAGGTACCCTAATGTCATCTCAGGTTCTCTCTCATCTCTCCATACCGTACCCTACTGTTATCTCAGGTTCTCTCTAATCTCTCCATACCGTACCCTACTGTTATCTTAGGTTCTCTCTCATCTCTCCATACCGTACCCTACTGTCATCTCAGGTTCTCTGTCCTCTCTCATCCCTCCATACCGTACCCTACTGTCATCTCAGGTTCTCTGTCCTCTCTCATCCCTCCATACCGTACCCTACTGTTATCTCAGGTTCTCTGTCCTCTCTCATCCCTCCATACCGTACCCTACTGTCATCTCAGGTTCTCTATCCTCTCTCATCCCTCCATACCGTACCCTACTGTCATCTCAGGTTCTCTCTCATCTCTCATCTCTCCATACCATACCCTACTGTCATCTCAGGTTCTCTGTCCTCTCTCATCCCTCCATACAGTACCCTACTGTCAACTCAGGTTCTCTGTCCTCTCTCATCCCTCCATACTGTACCCTACTGTCATCTCAGGTTCTCTCTCATCTCTCATCTCTCCATACCGTACCCTACTGTCATCTCAGGTTCTCTCTCATCTCTCCATACCGTACCCTACTGTCATCTCAGGTTCTCTGTCCTCTCTCATCCCTCCATACCGTACCCTACTGTCATCTCAGGTTCTCTCTCATCCCTCCATACCGTACCCTACTGTCATCTCAGGTTCTCTCTCATCTCTCCATACCGTACCCTACTGTTATCTCAGGTTCTCTCTAATCTCTCCATACCGTACCCTACTGTTATCTTAGGTTCTCTCTCATCTCTCATCTCTCCATACCGTACCCTACTGTTATCTCAGGTTCTCTCTCATCTCTCATCTCTCCATACCGTACCCTACTGTCATCTCAGGTTCTCTCTCATCTCTCCATACCGTACCCTACTGTTATCACAGGTTCTCTCTCATCTCTCATCTCTCCATACCGTACCCTACTGTCATCTCAGGTTCTCTCTCATCTCTCCATACCGTACCCTACTGTTATCTCAGGTTCTCTCTCATCTCTCCATACCGTACCCTACTGTCATCTCAGGTTCTCTCTCTTCTCTCCATACCGTACCCTACTGTCATCTCAGGTTCTCTCTCATCTCTCCATACCGTACCCTACTGTCATCTCAGGTTCTCTCTCATCTCTCCATACCGTACCCTACTGTCATCTCAGGTTCTCTCTCATCTCTCCATACCATACCCTACTGTCATCTCAGGTTCTCTCTCATCTCTCATCCCTCCATACCCTACTGTCATCTCAGGTTCTCTCTCATCTCTCCATACCCCTACTGTCATCTCAGGTTCTCTCTCATCTCTCATCCCTCCATACCATACCCTACTGTCATCTCAGGTTCTCTCTCATCTCTCATCCCTCCATACCGTACCCTACTGTCATCTCAGGTTCTCTCTCATCTCTCATCCCTCCATACCGTACCCTACTGTCATCTCAGGTTCTCTCTCATCTCTCATCCCTCCATACCGTACCCTACTGTCATCTCAGGTTCTCTGTCCTCTCTCATCCCTCCATACTGTACCCTACTGTCATCTCAGGTTCTCTCTCATCTCTCATCTCTCCATACCGTACCCTACTGTTATCTCAGGTTCTCTGTCATCCCTCCATACTGTACCCTACTGTCATCTCAGGTTCTCTCTCATCCCTCCATACCGTACCCTACTGTTATCTCAGGTTCTCTGTCATCTCTCATCCCTCCATACCGTACCCTACTGTTATCTCAGGTTCTCTGTCATCCCTCCATACTGTACCCTACTGTCATCTCATGTTCTCTCTCATCTCTTATCCCTCCCTACCGTACCCTACTGTCATCTCAGGTTCTCTCTCATCTCTCATCTCTCCATACCGTACCCTACTGTTATCTCAGGTTCTCTGTCATCCCTCCATACTGTACCCTACTGTCATCTCAGGTTCTCTGTCATCCCTCCATACTGTACCCTACTGTCATCTCATGTTCTCTCTCATCTCTTATCCCTCCCTACCGTACCCTACTGTCATCTCAGGTTCTCTCTCATCTCTCATCTCTCCATACCGTACCCTACTGTTATCTCAGGTTCTCTCATCTCTCATCCCTCCATACCGTACCCTACTGTCATCTCAGGTTCTCTCTCATCCCTCCATACCGTACCCTACTGTTATCTCAGGTTCTCTCTCATCTCTCATCTCTCCATACCGTACCCTACTGTTATCTCAGGTTCTCTGTCATCCCTCCATACCGTACCCTACTGTCATCTCAGGTTCGCTCTCATCTCTCATCCCTCCATACCGTACCCTACTGTTATCTCAGGTTCTCTCTCATCTCTCATCCCTCCATACCGTACCCTACTGTTATCTCAGGTTCTCTGTCATCTCTCATCCCTCCATACCGTACCCTACTGTTATCTCAGGTTCTCTGTCATCTCTTATCCCTCCATACCGTACCCTACTGTTATCTCAGGTTCTCTGTCATCTCTCATCCCTCCATACCGTACCCTACTGTTATCTCAGGTTCTCTGTCATCTCTCATCCCTCCATACCGTACCCTACTGTTGTCTCAGGTTCTCTGTCATCTCTCATCCCTCCATACCGTACCCTACTGTTCTCTCAGGTTCTCTCTCATTTCTCATCCCTCCATACCGTACCCTACTGTTATCTCAGGTTCTCTGTCATCTCTCCATACCGTACCCTACTGTCATCTCAGGTTCTCTCTCATCTCTCCATACCGTACCCTACTGTCATCTCAGGTTCTCTCTCATCCTCCATACCATACCCTACTGTCATCTCAGGTTCTCTCTCATCCCTCCATACCATACCCTACTGTCATCTCAGGTTCTCTCTCATCCCTCCATACCATACCCTACTGTCATCTCAGGTTCTCTCTCATCCCTCCATACCATACCCTACTGTCATCTCAGGTTCTCTCTCATCCCTCCATACCATACCCTACTGTCATCTCAGGTTCTCTCTCATCCCTCCATACCATACCCTACTGTCATCTCAGGTTCTCTCTCATCTCTCATCTCTCCATACCGTACCCTACTGTCATCTCAGGTTCTCTCTCATCTCTCATCTCTTCATACCGTACCCTACTGTCATCTCAGGTTCTCTCTCATCCCTCCATACCGTACCCTACTGTCATCTCAGGTTCTCTCTCATCTCTCATCCCTCCATACCGTACCCTACTGTCATCTCAGGTTCTCTCTCATCTCTCATCCCTCCATACCGTACCCTACTGTCATCTCAGGTTCTCTCTCATCTCTCATCCCTCCATACCGTACCCTACTGTTATCTCAGGTTCTCTCTCATCTCTCATCCCTCCATACCCTACTGTTATCTCAGGTTCTCTCTCATCTCTCCATACCGTACCCTACTGTTATCTCAGGTTATCTCTCATCCCTCCATACCGTACCCTACTGTTATCTCAGGTTCTCTCTCATCTCTCATCCCTCCATACCCTACTGTTATCTCAGGTTCTCTCTCATCTCTCCATACCGTACCCTACTGTCATCTCAGGTTCTCTCTCATCTCTCATCCCTCCATACCGTACCCTACTGTCATCTCAGGTTCTCTCTCATCTCTCATCCCTCCATACCGTACCCTACTGTCATCTCAGGTTCTCTCTCATCTCTCATCTCTCCATACCGTACCCTACTGTTATCTCAGGTTCTCTCTCATCTCTCATCCCTCCATACCGTACCCTACTGTTATCTCAGGTTCTCTCTCATCTCTCCATACCGTACCCTACTGTTATCTCAGGTTCTCTCTCATCTCTCATCCCTCCATACCGTACCCTACTGTTATCTCAGGTTCTCTCTCATCTCTCATCCCTCCATACCGTACCCTACTGTTATCTCAGGTTCTCTCTCATCTCTCATCCCTCCATACCGTACCCTACTGTTATCTCAGGTTCTCTCTCATCTCTCATCCCTCCATACCGTACCCTACTGTTATCTCAGGTTCTCTCTCATCTCTCATCCCTCCATACCGTACCCTACTGTTATCTCAGGTTCTCTCTCATCTCTCATCCCTCCATACCGTACCCTACTGTTATCTCAGGTTCTCTCTCATCTCTCAACCCTCCATACCGTACCCTACTGTTATCTCAGGTTATCTCTCATCCCTCCATACCGTACCCTACTGTTATCTCAGGTTCTCTCTCATCTCTCATCCCTCCATACCGTACCCTACTGTTATCTCAGGTTCTCTCTCATCTCTCATCCTCCATACCGTACCCTACTGTTATCTCAGGTTCTCTCTCATCTCTCTCCATACCGTACCCTACTGTTATCTCAGGTTATCTCTCATCCCTCCATACTGTACCCTACTGTTATCTCAGGTTCTCTCTCATCTCTCATCCCTCCATACCGTACCCTACTGTTATCTCAGGTTATCTCTCATCTCTCATCTCTCCATACCGTACCCTACTGTTATCTCAGGTTCTCTCTCATCTCTCATCCCTCCATACCATACCCTACTGTTATCTCAGGTTCTCTCTCATCTCTCATCCCTCCATACCATACCCTACTGTTATCTCAGGTTCTCTCTCATCTCTCCATACCGTACCCTACTGTCATCTCAGGTTATCTCTCATCTCTCCATACCATACCCTACTGTTATCTCAGGTTATCTCTCATCCCTCCATACCATACCCTACTGTTATCTCAGGTTCTCTCTCATCTCTCATCCCTCCATACCGTACCCTACTGTCATCTCAGGTTCTCTCTCATCTCTCCATACCGTACCCTACTGTCATCTCAGGTTCTCTGTCCTCTCTCATCCCTCCATACCGTACCCTACAGTCATCTCAGGTTCTCTCTCATCTCTCCATACCGTACCCTACTGTCATCTCAGGTTCTCTCTCATCCCTCCATACCGTACCCTACTGTCATCTCAGGTTCTCTCTCATCTCTCCATACCCTACCCTACTGTTATCTCAGGTTCTCTCTAATCTCTCCATACCGTACCCTACTGTTATCTTAGGTTCTCTCTCATCTCTCCATACCGTACCCTACTGTCATCTCAGGTTCTCTGTCCTCTCTCATCCCTCCATACCGTACCCTACTGTCATCTCAGGTTCTCTGTCCTCTCTCATCCCTCCATACCGTACCCTACTGTTATCTCAGGTTCTCTGTCCTCTCTCATCCCTCCATACCGTACCCTACTGTCATCTCAGGTTCTCTGTCCTCTCTCATCCCTCCATACCGTACCCTACTGTCATCTCAGGTTCTCTCTCATCTCTCATCTCTCCATACCATACCCTACTGTCATCTCAGGTTCTCTGTCCTCTCTCATCCCTCCATACAGTACCCTACTGTCAACTCAGGTTCTCTGTCCTCTCTCATCCCTCCATACTGTACCCTACTGTCATCTCAGGTTCTCTCTCATCTCTCATCTCTCCATACCGTACCCTACTGTCATCTCAGGTTCTCTCTCATCTCTCCATACCGTACCCTACTGTCATCTCAGGTTCTCTGTCCTCTCTCATCCCTCCATACCGTACCCTACTGTCATCTCAGGTTCTCTCTCATCCCTCCATACCGTACCCTACTGTCATCTCAGGTTCTCTCTCATCTCTCCATACCGTACCCTACTGTTATCTCAGGTTCTCTCTAATCTCTCCATACCGTACCCTACTGTTATCTCAGGTTCTCTCTCATCTCTCATCTCTCCATACCGTACCCTACTGTTATCTCAGGTTCTCTCTCATCTCTCATCTCTCCATACCGTACCCTACTGTCATCTCAGGTTCTCTCTCATCTCTCCATACCGTACCCTACTGTTATCTCAGGTTCTCTCTCATCTCTCATCTCTCCATACCGTACCCTACTGTCATCTCAGGGTACCCTACTGTTATCTCAGGTTCTCTCTCATCTCTCCATACCGTACCCTACTGTCATCTCAGGTTCTCTCTCATCTCTCCATACCGTACCCTACTGTCATCTCAGGTTCTCTCTCATCTCTCCATACCGTACCCTACTGTCATCTCAGGTTCTCTCTCATCTCTCCATACCGTACCCTACTGTCATCTCAGGTGCTCTCTCATCTCTCCATACCGTACCCTACTGTCATCTCAGGTTCTCTCTCATCTCTCATCCCTCCATACCCTACTGTCATCTCAGGTTCTCTCTCATCTCTCCATACCGTACCCTACTGTCATCTCAGGTTCTCTCTCATCTCTCATCCCTCCATACCATACCCTACTGTCATCTCAGGTTCTCTCTCATCTCTCATCCCTCCATACCGTACCCTACTGTCATCTCAGGTTCTCTCTCATCTCTCATCCCTCCATACCGTACCCTACTGTCATCTCAGGTTCTCTCTCATCTCTCATCCCTCCATACCGTACCCTACTGTCATCTCAGGTTCTCTGTCCTCTCTCATCCCTCCATACTGTACCCTACTGTCATCTCAGGTTCTCTCTCATCTCTCATCTCTCCATACCGTACCCTACTGTTATCTCAGGTTCTCTGTCATCCCTCCATACTGTACCCTACTGTCATCTCAGGTTCTCTCTCATCCCTCCATACCGTACCCTACTGTTATCTCAGGTTCTCTGTCATCTCTCATCCCTCCATACCGTACCCTACTGTTATCTCAGGTTCTCTGTCATCCCTCCATACTGTACCCTACTGTCATCTCATGTTCTCTCTCATCTCTTATCCCTCCCTACCGTACCCTACTGTCATCTCAGGTTCTCTCTCATCTCTCATCTCTCCATACCGTACCCTACTGTTATCTCAGGTTCTCTGTCATCCCTCCATACTGTACCCTACTGTCATCTCAGGTTCTCTCATCCCTCCATACCACCCTACTGTCATCTCATGTTCTCTCTCATCTCTTATCCCTCCCTACCGTACCCTACTGTCATCTCAGGTTCTCTCTCTCTCATCTCTCCATACCGTACCCTACTGTTATCTCAGGTTCTCTGTCATCCCTCCATACTGTACCCTACTGTCATCTCAGGTTCTCTCTCATCCCTCCATACCGTACCCTACTGTTATCTCAGGTTCTCTCTCATCTCTCATCTCTCCATACCGTACCCTACTGTTATCTCAGGTTCTCTGTCATCCCTCCATACCGTACCCTACTGTCATCTCAGGTTCTCTCTCATCTCTCATCCTCCATACCGTACCCTACTGTTATCTCAGGTTCTCTCTCATCTCTCATCTCTCCATACCGTACCCTACTGTCATCTCAGGTTCTCTGTCATCTCTCATCCCTCCATACCGTACCCTACTGTTATCTCAGGTTCTCTCTCTCTCTCATCCCTCCATACCGTACCCTACTGTTATCTCAGGTTCTCTGTCATCTCTCATCCCTCCATACCGTACCCTACTGTTATCTCAGGTTCTCTGTCATCTCTCATCCCTCCATACCGTACCCTACTGTCATCTCAGGTTCTCTGTCATCTCTCATCCCTCCATACCGTACCCTACTGTCATCTCAGGTTCTCTCTCATCTCTCATCCCTCCATACCGTACCCTACTGTTCTCAGGTTCTCTCTCATCTCTCCAGGTACCCTACTGTCATCTCAGGTTCTCTCTCATCTCTCCATACCGTACCCTACTGTCATCTCAGGTTCTCTCTCATCTCCTCATACCATACCATACCCTACTGTCATCTCAGGTTCTCTCTCATCCCTCCATACCATACCCTACTGTCATCTCAGGTTCTCTCTCATCCCTCCATACCATACCCTACTGTCATCTCAGGTTCTCTCTCATCTCTCATCTCTCCATACCATACCCTACTGTCATCTCAGGTTCTCTCTCATCCCTCCATACCATACCCTACTGTCATCTCAGGTTCTCTCTCATCCCTCCATACCATACCCTACTGTCATCTCAGGTTCTCTCTCATCTCTCATCTCTCCATACCGTACCCTACTGTCATCTCAGGTTCTCTCTCATCTCTCATCTCTCCATACCATACCCTACTGTCATCTCAGGTTCTCTCTCATCTCTCATCTCTCCATACCATACTGTCATCTCAGGTTCTCTCTCATCTCTCATCCCTCCATACCATACCCTACTGTTATCTCAGGTTCTCTCTCATCTCTCATCCCTCCATACCCTACTGTTCATCTCAGGTTCTCTCTCATCTCTCCATACCATACCCTACTGTCATCTCAGGTTCTCTCTCATCTCTCCATACCATACCCTACTGTTATCTCAGGTTCTCTCTCTCCATCTACTGTTATCTCAGGTTCTCTCATCTCTCATCCCTACCATACCCTACTGTCATCTCAGGTTCTCTCCATACCGTACCCTACTGTCATCTCAGGTTCTCTCTCATCTCTCATCCCTCCATACCGTACCCTACTGTCATCTCAGGTTCTCTCTCATCTCTCATCCCTCCATACCGTACCCTACTGTCATCTCAGGTTCTCTCTCATCTCTCATCTCTCCATACCGTACCCTACTGTCATCTCAGGTTTCTCTCATCTCTCATCTCTCCATATCTCAGGTTCTCTCTCATCTCTCATCCTCCATACCATACCCTACTGTTATCTCAGGTTCTCTCTCATCTCTCCATACCGTACCCTACTGTCATCTCAGGTTCTCTCTCATCTCATCTACCCTCATCTCAGGTTCTCCATACCATACCCTACTGTTATCTCAGGTTCTCTCTCATCTCATCTCTCCATACCCTACTGTTATCTCAGGTTCTCTCTATCTCATCCATACCGTACCCTACTGTCATCTCAGGTTCTCTCTCATCTCTCATCCCTCCATACCGTACCCTACTGTTATCTCAGGTTCTCTCTCATCTCTCATCCCTCCATACCGTACCCTACTGTTATCTCAGGTTCTCTCTCATCTCTCATCTCTCCATACCGTACCCTACTGTTATCTCAGGTTCTCTCTCATCTCTCCATACCGTACCCTACTGTTATCTCAGGTTCTCTCTCATCTCTCATCTCTCCATACCGTACCCTACTGTTATCTCAGGTTCTCTCTCATCTCTCATCCCTCCATACCGTACCCTACTGTTATCTCAGGTTCTCTCTCATCTCTCATCCCTCCATACCGTACCCTACTGTTATCTCAGGTTCTCTCTCATCTCTCCGTACCCTACTGTCATCTCAGGTTCTCTCTCATCTCTCATCCCTCCATACCGTACCCTACTGTTATCTCAGGTTCTCTCTCTCTCTCATCCCTCCATACCGTACCCTACTGTTATCTCAGGTTCTCTCTCATCTCTCATCCCTCCATACCGTACCCTACTGTTATCTCAGGTTCTCTCTCATCTCTCATCCCTCCATACCGTACCCTACTGTTATCTCAGGTTCTCTCTCATCTCTCATCCCTCCATACCGTACCCTACTGTTATCTCAGGTTCTCTCTCATCTCTCATCTCTCCATACCATACCCTACTGTTATCTCAGGTTCTCTCTCTCTCATCCCTCCATACCGTACCCTACTGTTATCTCAGGTTCTCTCTCATCTCTCATCCTCCATACCGTACCCTACTGTTATCTCAGGTTCTCTCTCATCTCATCTCCATACCGTACCCTACTGTTCATCTCAGGTTTCTCTCATCTCCATACCATACCCTACTGTTATCTCAGGTTCTCTCTCATCTCATCCCTCCATACCGTACCCTCTGTTATCTCAGGTTCTCTCTCATCTCTCATCTCTCCATACCGTACCCTACTGTTATCTCAGGTTCTCTCTCATCTCTCATCCCTCCATACCATACCCTACTGTTATCTCAGGTTCTCTCTCATCTCTCATCCCTCCATACCATACCCTACTGTTATCTCAGGTTCTCTCTCATCTCTCCATACCGTACCCTACTGTCATCTCAGGTTATCTCTCATCTCTCCATACCATACCCTACTGTTATCTCAGGTTCTCTCTCTCATCCCTCCATACCATACCCTACTGTTATCTCATCTCTCTCATCCCTCCATACCTACCCTACTGTTATCTCAGGTTCATCTCTCATCTCTCCATACCGTACCCTACTGTTATCTCAGGTTATCTCTCATCTCTCATCCCTCCATACCATACCCTACTGTTATCTCAGGTTCTCTCTCATCTCTCCATACCGTACCCTACTGTCATCTCAGGTTATCTCTCATCTCTCCATACCATACCCTACTGTTATCTCAGGTTCTCTCTCATCTCTCATCTCTCCATACCGTACCCTACTGTCATCTCAGGTTCTCTCTCATCTCTTATCCCTCCATACCATACCCTACTGTCATCTCAGGTTCTCTCTCATCTCTTATCCCTCCATACCATACCCTACTGTCATCTCAGGTTCTCTCTCATCTCTCCATACCGTACCCTACTGTCATCTCAGGTTCTCTCTCATCTCTCCATACCATACCCTACTGTCATCTCAGTACCCTACTGTCATCTCTCTCTCTCATCTCTCATCCCTCCATACCGTACCCTACTGTCATCTCAGGTTCTCTCTCATCTCTCCATACCGTACCCTACTGTCATCTCAGGTTCTCTCTCATCTCTCCATCCGTACCCTACTGTCATCTCAGGTTCTCTCTCATCTCCATAGGTACCCTACTGTCATCTCAGGTTCTCTCTCATCCCTCCATGCCATACCCTACTGTTATCTCAGGTTCTCTCTCATCTCTCCATACCATACCCTAAGGTTATCTCAGGTTCTCTCTCATCTCTCCATACCGTACCCTACTGTCATCTCAGGTTCTCTCTCATCTCTCCATACCATACCCTACTGTTATCTCAGGTTCTCTCTCATCTTTCATCCCTCCATACCATACCCTACTGTCATCTCAGGTTCTCTCTCATCTCTCCATACCATACCCTACTGTTATCTCAGGTTCTCTCTCATCTCTCATCCCTCCATACCGTACCCTACTGTCATCTCAGGTTCTCTCTCATCTCTCCATACCGTACCCTACTGTCATCTCCATAGGTACCCTACTGTTATCTCAGGTTCTCTCTCATCTCTCCATACCGTACCCTACTGTCATCTCAGGTTCTCTCTCATCTCTCCATACCGTACCCTACTGTCATCTCAGGTTCTCTCTCATCTCTCCATACCATACCCTACTGTTATCTCAGGTTCTCTCTCATCCCTCCATACCATACCCTACTGTCATCTCAGGTTCTCTCTCATCTCTCCATACCGTACCCTACTGTTAACTCAGGTTCTCTCTCATCTCTCATCCCTCCATACCATACCCTACTGTTATCTCAGGTTCTCTCTCATCTCTCATCTCTCCATACCATACCCTACTGTCATCTCAGGTTCTCTCTCATCTCTCCATACCGTACCCTACTGTTATCTCAGGTTCTCTCTCATCTCTCATCTCTCCATACCATACCCTACTGTTATCTCAGGTTCTCTCTCATCTCTCATCTCTCCATACCGTACCCTACTGTTATCTCAGGTTCTCTCTCATCTCTCATCTCTCCATACCGTACCCTACTGTCATCTCAGGTTCTCTCTCATCTCTCCATCTACTGTTATCCATATCTCCTCCATACCTCTACCCTACTGTCATCTCAGGTTCTCTCTCATCTCTCATCCCTCCATACCGTACCCTACTGTTATCTCAGGTTCTCTCTCATCTCTCATCTCTCCATACCATACCCTACTGTCATCTCAGGTTCTCTCTCATCATCCTCCATACCGTACCCTACTGTCATCTCAGGTTCTCTCTCATCTCTCCACCCTACTGTTATCTCAGGTTCTCTCTCAGGTTCTCTCTCATCTCTCCATACCATACCCTACTGTTATCTCAGGTTCTCTCTCATCTCTCATCTCTCCATACCATACCCTACTGTCATCTCAGGTTCTCTCTCATCTCTCATCTCTCCATACCGTACCCTACTGTCATCTCAGGTTCTCTCTCATCTCTCATCCCTCCATACCATACCCTACTGTTATCTCAGGTTCTCTCTCATCTCTCATCTCTCCATACCATACCCTACTGTCATCTCAGGTTCTCTCTCATCTCTCATCTCTCCATACCGTACCCTACTGTTATCTCAGGTTCTCTCTCATCTCTCATCTCTCCATACCATACCCTACTGTCATCTCAGGTTCTCTCTCATCTCTCATCTCTCCATACCATACCCTACTGTCATCTCAGGTTCTCTCTCATCTCTCCATACCGTACCCTACTGTTATCTCAGGTTCTCTCTCATCTCTCATCTCTCCATACCATACCCTACTGTTATCTCAGGTTCTCTCTCATCTCTCATCTCTCCATACCATACCCTACTGTTATCTCAGGTTCTCTCTCATCTCTCCATACCATACCCTACTGTTATCTCAGGTTCTCTCTCATCTCTCATCCCTCCATACCATACCCTACTGTTATCTCAGGTTCTCTCTCATCTCTCATCTCTCCATACCATACCCTACTGTCATCTCAGGTTCTCTCTCTCTCTCATCTCTCCATACCATACCCTACTGTCATCTCAGGTTCTCTCTCATCTCTCCATACCGTACCCTACTGTCATCTCAGGTTCTCTCTCATCTCTCATCTCTCCATACCATACCCTACTGTCATCTCAGGTTCTCTCTCATCTCTCATCTCTCCATACCATACCCTACTGTCATCTCAGGTTCTCTCTCATCTCTCATCTCTCCATACCGTACCCTACTGTCATCTCAGGTTCTCTCTCATCTCTCATCTCTCCATACCATACCCTACTGTTATCTCAGGTTCTCTTCTCTCTCATCTCTCCATACCATACCCTACTGTCATCTCAGGTTCTCTCTCATCTCTCATCTCTCCATACCATACCCTACTGTCATCTCAGGTTCTCTCTCTCTCATCTCTCCATACCATACCCTACTGTCATCTCAGGTTCTCTCTCATCTCTCATCTCTCCATACCGTACCCTACTGTTATCTCAGGTTCTCTCTCATCTCTCATCTCTCCATACCGTACCCTACTGTCATCTCAGGTTCTCTCTCATCTCTCATCCCTCCATACCATACCCTACTGTCATCTCAGGTTCTCTCTCATCTCTCATCCCTCCATACCATACCCTACTGTCATCTCAGGTTCTCTCTCATCTCTCCATACCATACCCTACTGTCATCTCAGGTTCTCTCTTCTCTCCATCATCCCTACTGTCATCTCAGGTTCTCTCTCTCTCTCATCCCTCCATACCCTACTGTCATCTCAGGTTCTCTCTCATCTCTCATCTCTCCATACCATACCCTACTGTCATCTCAGGTTTCTCTCTCATCTCTCCATACCATACCCTACTGTCATCTCAGGTTCTCTCTCATCTCTCCATCTACTGTCATCTCAGGTTCTTCTCATCTCTCATCTCTCCATACCATACCCTACTGTCATCTCAGGTTCTCTCTCATCCCTCCATCTCCATACCCTACTGTTATCTCAGGTTCTCTCTCATCTCTCCATACCATACCCTACTGTTATCTCAGGTTCTCATCTCAGGTTCTCTCTCATCTCTCCATACCATACCCTACTGTTATCTCAGGTTCTCTCTCATCTCTCATCATCCCTCCATACCATACCCTACTGTTATCTCAGGTTCTCTCTCATCTCTCATCTCCTCCATACCCTACTGTCATCTCAGGTTCTCATCTCATCTCTCCATCCATACCCTACTGTTATCTCAGGTTCTCATCTCATCTCTCCATACCATACCCTACTGTCATCTCAGGTTCTCTCTCATCTCTCATCTCTCCATACCGTACCCTACTGTTATCTCAGGTTCTCTCTCATCTCTCATCTCTCCATACCATACCCTACTGTTATCTCAGGTTCTCTCTCATCATCTCCATACCATACCCTACTGTTATCTCAGGTTCTCTCTCATCTCTCATCCCTCCATACCATACCCTACTGTTATCTCAGGTTCTCTCTCATCATCTCCATACCATACCCTACTGTTATCTCAGGTTCTCTCTCATCTCTCATCTCTCCATACCATACCCTACTGTTATCTCAGGTTCTCTCTCATCTCTCATCTCTCCATACCGTACCCTACTGTCATCTCAGGTTCTCTCTCATCTCTCCATACCATACCCTACTGTTATCTCAGGTTCTCTCTCATCTCTCATCTCTCCATACCATACCCTACTGTTATCTCAGGTTCTCTCTCATCTCTCCATATACCCTACTGTTATCTCAGGTTCTCTCTCATCTCTCATCCCTCCATACCATACCCTACTGTTATCTCAGGTTCTCTCTCTCTCTCATCTCCATACCATACCCTACTGTCATCTCAGGTTCTCTCTCATCTCTCCATACCGTACCCTACTGTTATCTCAGGTTCTCTCTCATCTCTCATCTCTCCATACCATACCCTACTGTTATCTCAGGTTCTCTCTCATCTCTCATCTCTCCATACCATACCCTACTGTTATCTCAGGTTCTCTCTCATCTCTCATCCCTCCATACCGTACCCTACTGTCATCTCAGGTTCTCTCTCATCTCTCCATACCATACCCTACTGTTATCTCAGGTTCTCTCTCATCTCTCCATACCATACCCTACTGTTATCTCAGGTTCTCTCTCATCTCTCATCCCTCCATACCATACCCTACTGTTATCTCAGGTTCTCTCTCATCTCTCATCTCTCCATACCATACCCTACTGTCATCTCAGGTTCTCTCTCATCTCTCCATACCGTACCCTACTGTCATCTCAGGTTCTCTCTCATCTCTCCATACCATACCCTACTGTTATCTCAGGTTCTCTCTCATCTCTCATCTCTCCATACCATACCCTACTGTTATCTCAGGTTCTCTCTCATCTCTCCATACCATACCCTACTGTCATCTCAGGTTCTCTCTCATCTCTCATCTCTCCATACCGTACCCTACTGTCATCTCAGGTTCTCTCTCATCTCTCATCCCTCCATACCATACCCTACTGTTATCTCAGGTTCTCTCTCATCTCTCATCTCTCCATACCATACCCTACTGTCATCTCAGGTTCTCTCTCATCTCTCATCTCTCCATACCGTACCCTACTGTTATCTCAGGTTCTCTCTCATCTCTCATCTCTCCATACCATACCCTACTGTCATCTCAGGTTCTCTCTCATCTCTCATCTCTCCATACCATACCCTACTGTTATCTCAGGTTCTCTCTCATCCCTCCATACCATACCCTACTGTCATCTCAGGTTCTCTCTCATCTCTCCATACCCCCTACTGTTATCTCAGGTTCTCTCTCATCTCTCATCTCTCCATACCGTACCCTACTGTTATCTCAGGTTCTCTCTCATCTCTCCATACCGTACCCTACTGTTATCTCAGGTTCTCTCTCATCTCTCCATACCATACCCTACTGTTATCTCAGGTTCTCTCTCATCTCTCATCTCTCCATACCATACCCTACTGTCATCTCAGGTTCTCTCTCATCCCTCCATACCATACCCTACTGTCATCTCAGATTCTCTCTCATCTCTCCATGCCGTACCCTACTGTTATCTCAGGTTCTCTCTCATCTCTCATCTCTCCATACCATACCCTACTGTTATCTCAGGTTCTCTCTCATCTCTCCATACCATACCCTACTGTCATCTCAGGTTCTCTCTCATCTCTCATCTCTCCATACCGTACCCTACTGTCATCTCAGGTTCTCTCTCATCTCTCATCTCTCCATACCTACCCTACTGTTATCTCAGGTTCTCTCTCATCTCTCCATCTCTCCATACCCTACTGTCATCTCAGGTTCTCTCTCATCTCTCATCTCCATATCCATACCCTACTGTTATCTCAGGTTCTCTCTCATCATCTCCATCCATCCTACTGTTATCTCAGGTTCTCTCTCATCTCTCATCCCTCCATCTCTACTGTTATCTCAGGTTCTCTCTCATCTCTCCATACCATACCCTACTGTTATCTCAGGTTCTCTCTCATCTCTCATCTCTCCATACCATACCCTACTGTTATCTCATCTCAGGTTCTCTCTCATCCCTCCATACCATACCCTACTGTCATCTCAGGTTCTCTCTCATCTCTCATCTCCATATCTCTCATCTCTCCATACTGTTATCTCAGGTTCATCTCTCATCTCTCCATACCGTACCCTACTGTTATCTCAGGTTCTCTCTCATCTCTCATCCTCCATACCATACCCTACTGTTATCTCAGGTTCTCTCTCTCCATATCTACTGTTATCTCAGGTTCTCTCTCATCCATATACCCTACTGTCCATCTCAGGTTCTCTCTCATCTCTCATCTCTCCATACCATACTGTTATCTCAGGTTCTCTCTCATCTCTCATCCCTCCATACCGTACCCTACTGTCATCTCAGGTTCTCTCTCATCTCTCTCATCCCTCCATACCATACCCTACTGTCATCTCAGGTTCTCTCTCATCTCTCATCCTCCATACCGTACCCTACTGTTATCTCAGGTTCTCTCTCATCTCTCATCTCCATACCCTACTGTTATCTCAGGTTCTCTCTCTCATCTCTCCTCCATACCTACTGTTATCTCAGGTTCTCTCTCATCCTCCATACCATACCCTACTGTTATCTCAGGTTCTCTCTCATCTCTCATCCCTCCATACCACCCTACTGTTATCTCAGGTTTCTCTCTCATCTCCTCCATACCATACTGTTATCTCAGGTTCTCTCTCATCTCTCATCCCTCCTACCATACCCTACTGTTATCTCAGGTTCTCTCTCATCTCTCATTCTCCATACCTACTGTCATCTCAGGTTTCTCTCTCATCTCTCCATACCATACCCTACTTCATCTCAGGTTTCTCTCATCTCTCATCTCCATACCATACCCTACTGTTATCTCAGGTTCTCTCTCATCTCTCATCTCTCCATACCGTACCCTACTGTTATCTCAGGTTCTCTCTCATCTCTCATCTCTCCATACCGTACCCTACTGTTATCTCAGGTTCTCTCTCTCTCATCTCTCATCTCTCCATACCATACCCTACTGTTATCTCAGGTTCTCTCTCATCTCTCATCTCCATCCATACCCTACTGTTATCTCAGGTTCTCTCTCATCTCATCTCCTCCATACCATACCCTGTTATCTCATCTCAGGTTCTCTCTCATCCCTCCATACCATACCCTACTGTCATCTCAGGTTCTCTTCTCTCCATATACCCTACTGTTATCTCAGGTTCTCTCTCATCTCTCCATCTCCATACCCTACTGTCATCTCAGGTTCTCTCTCTCTCATCCCTCCATACCATACCCTACTGTCATCTCAGGTTTATCTCTCTCATCATCTCATCTCTCCATACCATACCCTACTGTTCATCTCAGGTTCTCTCTCATCTCTCCATACCATACCCTACTGTTATCTCAGGTTCTCTCTCATCTCTCATACCTCCATACCACCCTACTGTTATCTCAGGTTCTCTCTCATCTCTCATCTCTCCATACCATACCCTACTGTTATCTCAGGTTTCTCTCTCATCTCTCCATACCATACCCTACTGTTATCTCAGGTTCTCTCTCTCTCATCTCTCCATACCATACCCTACTGTTATCTCAGGTTCTCTCTCATCTCTCATCCCTCCATACCTTAGGTCCCTACTGTCATCTCAGGTACCCTACTGTCATCTCAGGTTCTCTCTCATCCCTCCATACCGTACCCTACTGTTATCTCAGGTTCTCTCTCATCTCCATCGTACCCTCTGTCATCTCAGGTTCTCATATCTCTCCATATACCCTACTGTCATCTCAGGTTCTCTCTCATCTCTCCATACCATACCCTACTGTTATCTCAGGTTCTCTCTCATCTCCTCCCATACCATACCCTACTGTCATCTCAGGTCTCTCTCTCATCTCTCCATACCTGTACCCTACTGTCATCTCAGGTTCTCTCTCATCTCTCCATACCATACCCTACTGTCATCTCAGGTTCTCTCTCATCTCTCCATACCACCCTACTGTTATCTCAGGTTCTCTCTCATCTCTCCATACCGTACCCTACTGTTATCTCAGGTTCTCTCTCATCTCTCCATACCATACCCTACTGTTATCTCAGGTTCTCTTCTCTCTCATCTCTCCATACCATACCCTACTGTTATCTCAGGTTCTCTCTCATCTCTCATCTCTCCATACCATACCCTACTGTCATCTCAGGTCTCTCTCATCTCTCATCTCTCCATACCATACCCTACTGTCATCTCAGGTTCTCTCTCATCTCTCATCTCTCCATACCATACCCTACTGTTATCTCAGGTTCTCTCTCATCCCTCCATACCATACCCTACTGTCATCTCAGGTTCTCTCTCATCCTCCATACCATACCCTACTGTTATCTCAGGTTCTCTCTCATCTCTCCATACCATACCCTACTGTTATCTCAGGTTCTCTCTCATCTCTCCATATACCCTACTGTCATCTCAGGTTCTCTCTCATCTCTCATCTCTCCATACCGTACCCTACTGTCATCTCAGGTTCTCTCTCATCTCCATCCATACCGCACCCTACTGTTATCTCAGGGTTCATCTCTCATCTCTCCATACCATACCCTACTGTTATCTCAGGTTCTCTCTCATCTCTCATCTCTCCATACCATACCCTACTGTCATCTCAGGTTCTCTCTCATCTCTCCATACCATACCCTACTGTTATCTCAGGTTCTCTCTCATCTCTCATCTCTCCATACCGTACCCTACTGTTATCTCAGGTTCTCTCTCATCTCTCATCTCTCCATACCATACCCTACTGTTATCTCAGGTTCTCTCTCTCTCTCATCTCTCCATACCATACCCTACTGTTATCTCAGGTTCTCTGTCATCTCTCATCCCATCCAGGTACCCTACTGTTATCTCTCTCTCATCATCTCTCCATACCGTACCCTACTGTTATCTCAGGTTCTCTCTCATCTCTCATCTCCTCCATACCGTACCCTACTGTCATCTCAGGTTCTCTCTCATCTCTCCATACCATACCCTACTGTTATCTCAGGTTCTCTCTCATCTCTCCATACCATCCCTACTGTTATCTCAGGTTCTCTCTCATCTCTCCATACCATACCCTACTGTCATCTCAGGTTCTCTCTCATCTCTCATCTCCATACCATACCCTACTGTCATCTCAGGTTTCTCTCTTCTCTCTCATCTCTCCATACCATACCCTACTGTCATCTCAGGTTCATCTCTCATCTCTCCATACCATACCCTACTGTTATCTCAGGTTCTCTCTCATCTCTCTCTCCTCCATACCCTACTGTTATCTCAGGTTCTCTCTCATCTCTCATCTCTCCATACCGTACCCTACTGTCATCTCAGGTTCTCTCTCATCTCTCATCTCTCCATACCATACCCTACTGTTATCTCAGGTTCTCTCTCATCTCTCATCCCTCCATACCATACCCTACTGTTATCTCAGGTTCTCTCTCATCTCTCATCCCTCCATACCGTACCCTACTGTCATCTCAGGTTCTCTCTCATCTCTCCATACCTCCATATCCAGGTTCTCTCTATCTCAGGTACTGTTATCTCAGGTTCATCTCTCATCTCTCCATACCATACCCTACTGTTATCTCAGGTTTCTCTCTCATCTCTCCATCCATACCTACTGTCATCTCAGGTTCTCTCTCATCTCTCCATACCATACCCTACTGTTATCTCAGGTTCTCTCTCATCTCTCCATACCATACCCTACTGTCATCTCAGGTTCTCTCTCATCTCTCCATCTCTCCATACCCTACTGTTATCTCAGGTACCCTACTGTTATCTCAGGTTCTCTCTCATCTCTCCATACCATACCCTACTGTTATCTCAGGTTCTCTCTCTCTCTCATCTCTCCATACCCCTACTGTTATCTCAGGTTCTCTCTCATCTCTCCATACCATACCCTACTGTTATCTCAGGTTCTCTCTCATCTCTCATCTCTCCATACCATACCCTACTGTTATCTCAGGTTTCTCTCATCTCTCATCTCTCCATCCATACCCTACTGTCATCTCAGGTTCTCTCTCATCTCTCATCTCTCCATACCATACCCTACTGTTATCTCAGGTTCTCTCTCATCCCTCCATACCATACCCTACTGTCATCTCAGGTTCTCTCTCATCTCTCATCCCTCCATACCATACCCTACTGTTATCTCAGGTTCTCTCTCATCCCTCCATACCATACCCTACTGTCATCTCAGGTTCTCTCTCATCTCTCATCTCTCCATACCATACCCTACTGTTATCTCAGGTTCTCTCTCATCTCTCATCTCTCCATACCATACCCTACTGTTATCTCAGGTTCTCTCTCATCTCTCCATACCGTACCCTACTGTTATCTCAGGTTCTCTCTCATCTCTCATCTCTCCATACCATACCCTACTGTTATCTCAGGTTCTCTCTCATCTCTCATCTCTCCATACCATACCCTACTGTCATCTCAGGTTCTCTCTCATCTCTCATCTCTCCATACCATACCCTACTGTTATCTCAGGTTCTCTCTCATCTCTCATCTCTCCATACCATACCCTACTGTTATCTCAGGTTCTCTCTCATCTCTCCATACCGTACCCTACTGTCATCTCAGGTTCTCTCTCATCTCTCCATACCATACCCTACTGTCATCTCAGGTTCTCTCTCATCTCTCCATACCCTACTGTTATCTCAGGTTCTCTCTCTCTCTCATCTCTCCATACCGTACCCTACTGTTATCTCAGGTTCTCTCTCATCTCTCCATCTCCATACCCTACTGTTATCTCAGGTTCTCTCTCATCTCTCCATACCATACCCTACTGTTATCTCAGGTTCTCTCTCATCTCATCCTACCATACCTACTGTTATCTCAGGTCTCTCTCATCTCTCATCTCCTCCATACCACCCTACTGTTATCTCAGGTTCTCTCTCATCTCTCCATACCATACCTACTGTTATCTCAGGTTCTCTCTCATCTCTCATCTCTCCATACCGTACCCTACTGTTATCTCAGGTTCTCTCTCTCTCTCATCTCTCCATACCATACCCTACTGTTATCTCAGGTTCTCTCTCATCTCTCATCTCTCCATACCGTACCCTACTGTTATCTCAGGTTCTCTCTCATCTCTCATCTCTCCATACCATACTGTTATCTCAGGTTCTCTCTCATCTCTCCATACCGTACCCTACTGTCATCTCAGGTTCTCTCTCATCTCTCATCCTCCATACCATACCCTACTGTATCTCAGGTTCTCTCTCATACCTACCCTCTGTTATCTCCATACCATACCCTACTGTTATCTCAGGTTCTCTCTCTCTCTCATCTCCATACCATACCCTACTGTTATCTCAGGTTCTCTCTCATCTCTCATCTCTCCATACCATACTGTTATCTCAGGTTCTCTCTCATCTCTCCATACCATACCTACTGTTATCTCAGGTTCTCTCTCTCTCTCATCCCTCCATACCGTACCCTACTGTTATCTCAGGTTCTCTCTCATCTCTCCATACCATACCCTACTGTTATCTCAGGTTCTCTCTCTCTCTCATCTCCATACCATACCCTACTGTTATCTCAGGTCTCTTCTCTCTCATCTCTCCATACCATACCCTACTGTTATCTCAGGTTCTCTCTCATCTCTCATCCCTCCATACCGTACCCTACTACTGTTCATCTCAGGTTCTCTCTCATCTCTCATCTCTCCATACCACCCTACTGTTATCTCAGGTTCTCTCTCATCTCCTCCATACCATACCCTACTGTTATCTCAGGTTCTCTCTCATCTCTCCATCCGTACCCTACTGTCATCTCAGGTTCTCTCTCATCTCTCTCATCTCTCCATAGGTTCTCTCTCCGTACCCTACTGTCATCTCAGGTTCTCTCTCATCTCTCCATACCATACCCTACTGTTATCTCAGGTTCTCTCTCATCCCTCCATACCATACCCTACTGTCATCTCAGGTTCTCTCTCATCTCTTCTACTGTCATCTCAGGTTCTCTCATCATCTCTCCATACCGTACCCTACTGTTATCTCAGGTTCTTCATCTCTCATCTCTCCATACCATACCCTACTGTTATCTCAGGTCTCTCTCTCATCTCTCCATACCATACCCTACTGTTATCTCAGGTTCTCTCTCATCTCTCATCTCTCCATACCATACCCTACTGTTATCTCAGGTTCTCTCTCTCATCTCTCCATACCATACCCTACTGTTATCTCAGGTTCTCTCTCATCTCTCATCCTCCATACCATACCCTACTGTTATCTCAGGTTCTCTCTCTCTCTCATCTCTCCATACCATACCCTACTGTTATCTCAGGTCTCATCTCTCATCTCTCCATACCATCCTGTCATCTCATCTCTCCATACCATACCCTACTGTTATCTCAGGTTCTCTCTCATCTCTCCATACCGTACCCTACTGTTATCTCAGGTTCTCTCATCTCTCATCTCTCCATACCGTACCCTACTGTTATCTCAGGTTCTCTCTCATCTCTCATCTCTCCATACCATACCCTACTGTTATCTCAGGTTCTCTCTCTCATCTCTCCATACCGTATACTGTTATCTCAGGTTCTCTCTCATCTCTCCAT
Source organism: Oncorhynchus gorbuscha (assembly GCF_021184085.1). Taxonomy (NCBI): domain Eukaryota; kingdom Metazoa; phylum Chordata; class Actinopteri; order Salmoniformes; family Salmonidae; genus Oncorhynchus; species Oncorhynchus gorbuscha. Next base: position 31,598,159 of record NC_060195.1, on the reverse strand, counting down.
CCATACCCTACTGTTATCTCAGGTTCTCTCTCATCTCTCATCTCCATACCATACCCTACTGTTATCTCAGGTTCTCTCTCATCTCTCCATACCATACCCTACTGTTATCTCAGGTTCTCTCTCATCTCTCATCTCTCCATACCACCCTACTGTTATCTCAGGTTCTCTCTCATCTCTCATCTCTCCATACCATACCCTACTGTTATCTCAGGTTCTCTCTCATCTCTCATCTCTCCATACCATACCCTACTGTTATCTCAGGTTCTCTCTCATCTCTCCATACCATACCCTACTGTTATCTCAGGTTCTCTCTCTCTCTCTCATCTCCATACCATACCCTACTGTCATCTCAGGTTCTCTCTCATCTCTCATCTCTCCATACCACCCTACTGTTATCTCAGGTTCTCTCTCATCTCTCCATACCATACCCTACTGTTATCTCAGGTTTCTCATCTCTCATCTCTCCATACCCTACTGTCATCTCAGGTTTCTCTCTCATCTCTCATCTCAGGTACCCTACTGTCATCTCAGGTTCTCTCTCATCTCTCCATCCAGGTCTCCCTACCATCTCAGGTTCTCTCTCATCTCTCTCTCCATCTACTGTCATCTCAGGTTCTCTCTCATCTCTCCATACCCTACTGTTATCTCAGGTTCTCTCTCATCTCTCATCCCTCCATACCGTACCCTACTGTTATCTCAGGTTCATCTCTCATCTCTCCATATCTCCATACCCTACTGTCATCTCAGGTTCTCTCTCATCTCTCCATCCTCCATACCTGTTATACTCAGGTTCTCTATCTTAGGTTCTCTCTCATCTCTCCATACCATACCCTGTTATCTCAGGTTCTCTCTCATACTGTTCTCATCTCTCCATACCATACCTACTGTTATCTCAGGTTCTCTCTCATCTCTCCATCTCTCCATACCATACTGTTATCTCAGGTTTTCTCTCTCATCTCTCCATACCATACTGTTAATCTCAGGTTCTCTCTCATCTCTCATCTCTCCATACCATACTGTTAACTCAGGTTCTCTCTCATCTCTCATCTCTCCATACCATACTGTTATCTCAGGTTCATCATCTCAGGTTCTCTCTCATCTCTCCATACCATACTGTTAACTCAGGTTCTCTCTCATCTCTCATCTCTCCATACCATACTGTTATCTCAGGTTCTCTCTCATCTCTCCATACCATACTGTTATCTTAGGTTCTCTCTCATCTCTCCATACCATACTGTTATCTTAGGTTCTCTCTCATCTCTCCATACCATACTGTTATCTTAGGTTCTCTCTCATCTCTCCATACCATACTGTTAACTCAGGTTCTCTCTCATCTCTCATCTCTCCATACCATACTGTTATCTCAGGTTCATCATCTCAGGTTCTCTCTCATCTCTCCATACCATACTGTTAACTCAGGTTCTCTCTCATCTCTCATCTCTCCATACCATACTGTTATCTTAGGTTCTCTCTCATCTCTCCATACCATACTGTTATCTTAGGTTCTCTCTCATCTCTCCATACCATACTGTTAACTCAGGTTCTCTCTCATCTCTCATCTCTCCATACCATACTGTTATCTTAGGTTCTCTCTCATCTCTCCATACCATACTGTTAACTCAGGTTCTCTCTCATCTCTCATCTCTCCATACCATACTGTTATCTCAGGTTCTCTCTCATCTCTCATCTCTCCATACCATACTGTTATCTCAGGTTCTCTCTCATCTCTCATCTCTCCATACCATACTGTTAACTCAGGTTCTCTCTCATCTCTCATCTCTCCATACCATACTGTTATCTCAGGTTCTCTCTCATCTCTCATCTCTCCATACCATACTGTTAACTCAGGTTCTCTCTCATCTCTCATCTCTCCATACCATACTGTTATCTCAGGTTCTCTCTCATCTCTCATCTCTCCATACCATACTGTTATCTTAGGTTCTCTCTCATCTCTCCATACCATACTGTTCTCAGGTTCTCTCTCATCTCTCATCTCTCCATACCATACTGTTATCTTAGGTTCTCTCTCATCTCTCCATACCATACTGTTAACTCAGGTTCTCTCTCATCTCTCATCTCTCCATACCATACTGTTATCTTAGGTTCTCTCTCATCTCTCATCTCTCCATACCATACTGTTAACTCAGGTTCTCTCTCATCTCTCATCTCTCCATACCATACTGTTATCTCAGGTTTCTCTCTCATCTCTCATCTCTCCATACCATACTGTTAACTCAGGTTCTCTCTCATCTCTCATCTCTCCATACCATACTGTTATCTTAGGTTCTCTCTCATCTCTCATCTCTCCATACCATACTGTTATCTTAGGTTCTCTCTCATCTCTCATCTCTCCATACCATACTGTTATCTCAGGTTCTCTCTCATCTCTCATCTCTCCATACCATACTGTTATCAGGTTCTCTCTCATCTCTCCATACCATACTGTTATCTCAGGTTCTCTCATCTCTCCATACCATACTGTTATCTTAGGTTCTCTCTCATCTCTCATCTCTCCATACCATACTGTTAACTCAGGTTCTCTCTCATCTCTCATCTCTCCATACCATACTGTTAACTCAGGTTCTCTCTCATCTCTCATCTCTCCATACCATACTGTTAACTCAGGTTCTCTCTCATCTCTCCATACCATACTGTTAACTCAGGTTCTCTCTCATCTCTCATCTCTCCATACCATACTGTTATCTCAGGGTTCATCTCTCCATACCATACTGTTATCAGGTTCTCTCTCATCATCTCCATACCATACTGTTAACTCAGGTTCTCTCTCATCTCTCATCTCTCCATACCATACTGTTATCTCAGGTCTCATCTCTCCATCATCTGTTATCTCAGGTTCTCTCTCATCTCTCATCTCTCCATACCATACTGTTATCTCAGGTTCTCTCTCATCTCTCATCTCTCCATACCATACTGTTATCTTAGGTTCTCTCTCATCTCTCCATACCATACTGTTATCTTAGGTTCTCTCTCATCTCTCCATACCATACTGTTAACTCAGGTTCTCTCTCATCTCTCATCTCTCCATACCATACTGTTATCTTAGGTTCTCTCTCATCTCTCCATACCATACTGTTATCTTAGGTTCTCTCTCATCTCTCCATACCATACTGTTATCTTAGGTTCTCTCTCTCCATACCTCATCTCTCATCTCTCCATACCATACTGTTATCTCAGGTTCTCTTCTCTCTCATCTCTCCATACCATACTGTTATCTCAGGTTCTCTCTCATCTCTCATCTCCATACCATACTGTTATCTCAGGTTCTCTCTCATCTCTCCATACCATACTGTTATCTCAGGTTCTCTCTCATCTCTCATCTCTCCATACCATACCCTACTGTTATCTCAGGTTCTCTCTCATCTCTCATCTCTCCATACCGTACCCTACAGTTATCTCAGGTTCTCTCTCATCTCTCATCTCTCCATACCGTACCCTACAGTTATCTCAGGTTCTCTCTCATCTCTCATCTCTCCATACCATACTGTTATCTTAGGTTCTCTCTCATCT